>NC_050582.1:29758389-29935968 GCF_011100635.1 Trichosurus vulpecula
CAGGGATAAATCAAGGATGCCCTTTCTTCCCACTATTATTTGATTTATATATTATATTTATACTAATATTGTGATATAATATTAATATATTATATTTATATTATATATATTGATTTGATATATTATTCTAAAATGCTAGCCAGATCACACCTATCAGACTGATGAAGAGGGCAAAAAAGCTGTTGAACATGACAATACCGGAAAAGCTATAGGAAAACAGGTACCTCGTTGCACTGCTGGTGAAGCTGTATTGGTTCAGCCCTTCTGGAAAGCAATTTGGAATTATGCTCCCGAAGTCACTAACCTGCATATACCTTTTGACCCAGAAATAACAATACTAGGTCTATATTCCAAAGAGATCAAAGAAAGAAGGAAAAGGAGCCATATGTACAAAAATATTGTAGTTCTGGAATCTAAAGGGGTGTCCATCAATTGGGGAATGGCTGACCAAATCATGGCATATAAATGTAAGGAAATACTATTTTGCTATAACAAATGATGCAAGAAATGTTTTTAGAGAAACCTAGGAAGACGTATGAATAGATGCAGAGTTCAGCAAGCATAATTAGGAAAACAATTTATACAATAACAACAACGTTGTAAAGGCAAGCAACTTTGAAAGACTAAGAAATCTGATCAATGAAATAACCAACCATGATTCAAGAAGCATGCTATCCACCTCCTGACAGAAAGGGGATAGACTTCATACGAAGAATGAGACCTACACTTTGGGACATGGCTAATTCAAGAACTTGTTTTGCTTAACTATGAGTATTTGTGTTACAAGGGTTTGGATTTTTCTTTTTCTTTTTCCAGTTGGGGAGAGTTGCGATTGAGAGAAAACAAATGCTTGTTAATTGAAAAATAAGGAGTTTTAAAAAATGCTAGCCTGAGCAATCATGAAAGAGGAGAAAATTGGAGGTATGGACAGCAGCAATCAGGAGACAAAATTATCTCTATTAGTATATGGTTTACTTAGAAAACCCCAGCGACTCAGTGAAGAAAATAAATAAGATTAATGGCTTCAGTAAAGTAGCAGGATACAGAATAAAGTCACAAGAATCACTGATATTTCTATGTAGGAGTAACAAAAACCTAGAGGAAATGCTAAGAGAAATAGCATTCAAAATAACTGCAAAATGCTTAAGATAATCTAAGAGCTAACTTATTAAGACAGAGACAGTCTGGCAAAGTGGGTAGAGACTAGTCTTATGATTCAGGGTAACCTCTCAGTGGCCCAAGCTTGATCAATTATGGACCTACCGATCACTCACAGGACAGGAAATTTCTACAAAGGGAGTTCCTTGCACTGATGAAATCACATGTCTGGACAAAAAAGCCCTACCAGAAAACAGGATAAATGGAAGAATGATAACATTTATTGAAGTGCTTATTATGTGTTAGGGACTGTACTAAGGACTTATATAAATTAAACTATAAAACACTCTTTTTAGAATAAAGACTTACACAACTGGAGATATTCAGTGCTCATGATTGGGTCTTGCCAATATAATAAAAATGTTGATACTGCCTAAATTAATTTATAGATTTAGTGCCATACCAAACTACCAAAGGGTTACTTTGTAGAACTAGACAAAATAACATTTCACGGAACAAAAGGTCTTTAAGTTCAAGGGGAATAATTTTTAGAAATGGGAACAAAAGGAGCGCAGCATGACCAAACCTCAAACTATATTTTGAAGCAGTAACCATCAAAAAAGCTTTGGTCTTAGTTAAAAACATAAACCAGAAAAGTAGATTGGTGGAACAGACTAGGAAAACAAGAACCAGAAGGAATAAAAAACAATAGCCCAGTGTCTGATAAATACAAGAACATAAATTATCAAGGGAAGGACAACAATTGTTGGGAAAACCAGGAAGCAGTTTGACAGATTAGCATCTTCTGCTACATCCCCCAATAATCTCTGAACAGATATGCAACCTGAATATAAAAAGATATATCATTTTTTAAAACATAAAAAAATACATTTCACAGCCACAGTCAGGGGAAGAGTTCTTAACCATACAAAGGATGGAGATGATCAGCCAAAATAGACAATTTCAATTATATAACATTAAAATTTCTTGCACAAACAAAATCAATGCAGACAGAATAAGAGGAGAAACCATTAGATGGAGGAAAAATCTTTGTATCACATATCTGATATAAGTCTGATATATAATATATATAGGAAACTGACATAAGTATTAAAGACCAAAAGTCATTCCCCAAGAGATGATTGGTAATGAAACATAACTCTTTTCTCTCAGCAGAAATGCAGGAGAATAAAGGCTACAAGGGGTAAAATGTTTGCAGACAAAGTCAGATGCCCAACATATCAGTTGTTTATATTTAACTTTTGCTTTTCTTTGTTACAAAGGAGTCAAGACTTAGGTTAGGGGTTAGGTAAACTTTTTTTTACATCAGAAATTACTGATATATAAACAAAAGGCATGAATAAAACCTATTTTTAAAAAAAGAATTAGAAAAAGGGACAGAGATGGGGAGAAACAATTACCTAAGAATTACCAAAAGAATCAAAGGCCCCATTATTGTTTTGATATTTTTGATGAATTTTTGAGAAAGTCACCTCAGATTTAGAAATAATTTGAATCTAGTTTTTGAAACCCTTTGTTCGTGAAAATTTCCTGTTTCTGGTCATTTATGAATCTATTAGGGCTGTAATCACATGCTCTTTCAGTGACATATTTGAGACAGCATCTTGCTAGACTTCCCTCTTTCATTTCTGTTCAAAAACCATTTGAAAAATGCTTATAGTCTGAATCATTTCACCAAGTTTTAAAAAGGCGATATTTACTTTAAAGCACTTTTAAGTGGGGAGGAGGAAGGAACGAAGAAGGTACTACATAGATATACCTATTTTGTTGTGTGTTTTTTTTTAAGCCAACAACAATGCCCTTTTGTTAGCACTCTAAAGTCATTCTGGACAAGCTGAGCACTCTGGAACTCAATTACGATTTTCAAAATCCCCATGAATAAACTGGCATCCTTCAAGGTAAACTTCTGACAGTCCCCCAAAACACATACATGGTGGCTCAGCTCAGATGACAGTCTCCAAGCATAAAGTTGTCAATGACCTCCTAATTGCCAAATCTGTTGGCCTTTTTCAGTCCCCATCATTCTTGACCTCTCTGCTGCATTTGACACTGTTCAGCACCCTTTTCTCTTGGATACTCTCTTCTCTGGATTTTTCTACTCTCTTCCTGTCTATCCTTTCCTCAGTTTCCTTGGTCGGTTCATTATCTATGTCACGCCCCTAACTGGGAGTTCTCTAAGACTTTGTCCTGGGCCCTCTTCTCTCTTTACATTCTCCCCCATCTCCAACTGCTTATTGGCCATTTCCAATGGGACATCCTGAAGATACGTCAAACTCAAAGTACCCAAAACAGAACTCACTGTCTTTCCCCACAACCCTAGGCCTCTTCTCCACTTCCCTATTTTTGCTGAAATTCTGTCAGCCTCACAGGTTCATAACCTCAAGTCTTTGCTCTCATCTAACATATCCAATCAGTTGCCAGATCTCACCATTTCTACTTCCACATTATCTCACATATCTGACTTCTTTCTCTTTATCTATCACCTTAGTCCAGGCCCTCCCAACCTCTCTTAGATTTCTGCAACCTTCTCATTGGTCTTCCTGCCTCAAGTCTCTCCACACTCCAGTCTATCCTCACAAAGCGGCTAAAAAGTGATCTTCCTTAAGACATAAAACCTTTCTGGATTCTCCCTTCCAATAACGTATATTTCACTACTTTGAATTGATTAGCATTCTCTTTATCTTTATTCTCTCTATACTTACATATGTACTTGTCTCCCCTCCTAGACTGTAAGCTCCTTGGGAGTAGGGATTATTTTATCACTTTCATTTTTAACCCTAGTGCCTGACACAGAGTGGGCCCTTAATAGATGCTTGCTGATTGATAAACCCTGATAAGAAAAGCAATCTTTAGCATGATAGCTTGGAAAAAGTACAAGAATTGTTATAAGATCATCTGAGCCTGGATCCCAGTTCTACTACTTATGACATATGTGACCTCCCTGGTCCTCAGCTTTCTTATCTTTGAAATTGTAGGCTTGGCTTCCATGGTCTCTAAGGTCCTCCTCAGCCTAAAATGCTACAATCCTTGCTCCAAAAAAGATCTGTGTCTAATTTAGAGTTAGTTTACAATAGCAGTGTCAAACTGAAATAGAAACAGGTGCATAAAACCCTACATAAGATTCCCCGAGGGCTGTGTATTGACTTAGAAAACCACATATTAACGTTATCTATGTTCTACTGTATTTTTAGTTCATTAAATACTTCCCAATTACATTTTCATCAGGTTCAGACCACAAAGAGCACTAGAGAGTGTTGCAGGTTGCAATCGGGTGTTTGACATTTCTGGTTTACGAGATAACAGACTTGAACCAGACAGATTTTTGTGAAGGCACTAAAGCAAACATGGCTTAAAGACTGTTTAGATATTTTTAAAACTGTTACTTTCTTAACATATGAATAAGTTAATAAAATTGATGAAATGTATGGGATGTAATCAGTTATGTGTGTGAAACTAGGAATCTAAAGAAATCCTTTGGTTGGGGTAGATTTCCATTCCAATTTGGCTATTTGCCAAAACCCAACAACAGCACCAATAATCCCAGACAGCAAACCATTTGATACAGTATGTGAGGCATGCACGAATGTTAAATAATAAGACTGATCTTTTAGAAAAAGTCTCTTTCAAAGGATCCATTATTTCACTGATGTAGATATTCTACTCGACTGGTAGAAATCATACCCTATCCATGCCTTCTCATCTTCCTTGATTCTAGTCCATGTCTCTGTAAATCTTACAAAAAGGAAAACTTCATCTCAACAGAGGCCTTCCTATGGGTTCACAGGCTTATAGACAACAACTGGAAGGCCCTTAGAAGTCTAGATCAACCTTTTCATTTTACAAATGAAGAAATTGAGACCCAGAGAGGCTAAGTGACTTATTCAAGGGCACAAGGCACTAAGTGGGAGATCTGGGATTTGAACCTAGGTCCTCTGACTCCAAGTCCCATGCCCTTTCCATTGTACCATGGACTGACTCTCAAAACCTCCCCCTCTTCCAGACTTCCCTCTTAATGTCAGGGGCATCACTATCCTTCTTATTAGACAGTTTAATTACTTCAGTGTCATCTATTCTCCTCACTTGCCAATTCCTGTTTCTCTCCAGCATCTCTTGCATCCATCCCCTTCTCTGTCCTTCTGTTATGCTTCCACCAATTGGGCTCCCTCCCTCTAATGGCCATCCAACTCTTTGATAATGTTTTTTATGCTATTCTCTATAGCACACATCCAAATGATCTTTGTTCTTTTTAAATAGTCACCATAAGATTACTTGTTCTAATGCTCTGCTATGGCTCAAAAATATCTCTGTAACTCCTCAGAGTCTATGAGGTAGGACACAATCTCTTGAATATCCACAGCAGTGGCAAATCTTTACCCCCTGACAGTGGATTTGGTTTTTGATAAAACCCAAAAGTCAGAGTCAACACGGTATAGTGGAAAAGATGCAGCATTTGGAGTCAGAGGATATGGGTTCAAATTCCAGCTCTGTCACTTATCTGTGTGGCTTTGGATAAGTTATTTAACTTTCCCAGTCCTCAGTTTCCTTATCTGTAAAATGAAGATGTTGAACTAGAAGATTTCTCAGGTCCCTTCCAACTCTAAATGTGACCTTAAGATCATCGGGAGCCAAGACTGGTGAACAAAGTATGTGTTCAATCTCAGCAAAATAATTTGGGGTCAACTACTTTCCTTGTGTGGCTCAAACTGGTTCTGAAAGCAGTCCCCAAAATGGTAGCATAACTGGGCAAAGTGTAAAGGGAATCTGTGATTTTGTTAGTGTGGAAACTTCATCTGCTGAAACAGAGCGGGAATTCTCTGTGACTTACAGACTTAAAGAGTTGTCTGAGGCACTAGAGGTTAACTGACAGCTAGTGTGTGCTGTTGAATGGAGCCAGAGAAAGTCTTGCAGCTGTGCTGACTAGATCCACTACAAATTTGTGTTATCTAATCTCAACTGAGCGCTTGCTGCAGCAAGGAACCTTTTATTTCTCCCTAACTGATTTTCTGGGCAGCTAGGTGATGCTGCAGTGGACAGAATGCTGTGCCTGGAATCAGGAAGACCCAAGTTCAAATCCAGCCTCAGACGCTTACTAGCTGTATGACCTTGGGCAAATCACTTCACCCGGTTTGCTTCAGTTTCATCATTTATAAGAGGGCTGTCCAAAATGCGGCCACCTACAAACATAGAAATTTACATGAATGCTTTAGTAAACGAAGCTGAGCTACCGAAGAGATCTCACTAAAATGGCAAATTAAAATATACTGTCTATTGTTTCAATAAAAACCTAAGGTTGGACAGCCCTGATCTATAAAATGAGCTGGAGAAAGAAATGGCAAACCACTTCAGGATCTCTATCAAGAACACCCCAAATGGCGGTCACAGAGACTTGGGACACAACTGAAACAACTCAACAACAAAGTGATTTTCCATCACACTCTCCACACATGCATTTCCAACCTTCCCTTCATTCCTCAAGCCTCCAGCAATATCCTTCCTGACATGCCCTTAGCTAGGCTCTTGCTTCAAATTTTCCTAAAAAAAATTGAGACTCCCTAGCAAAAACTCCCTCTTCTCCCCTTCTCCTCACAACCTCCTGAGACACTATGATGTCCTCCTCTACCCCAGTCTCAACGAGGTGGTCCTTCTCACTAAGGTCAACTCTACATTCACCCTTGATTCCATCCCCTCTACTTGTCATTCCCCCTCTCTAATATGAAAGCTTTCCCTATTTATTGGTTCCTTCCTCATGGCCTACAAACATATTCTTCTCCCTCATCCTCAAAAAGTCCTCACTAGATCCCCTCCTATCATCTTGTATTTCTACTCTTTTTCTCAGCTAACCTCCCTGAAAAAGCAGTATAGACATGTCGCCTCTACTTCCTTTCACTTTCTTGGCTCCCTGCAATCTGGCTTCTAATTTCATCATTTCACCCAAACTGCTCTCTCCAAAGTTACCAATGATCTGGCCAAATCCAATGGTCTTTTCTCAGTTCTGATCCTCCCTGATCTCTCTTCAACCTCCAGACCTCTTCTAGATGGTCTCTTTTCTCTAGGCTTTTGGGAGACATCACTATATCCAGCCCTACTTAATCCCTCTCCAAAGTTACCAATGATCTGGCCAAATCCAATGGCCTTTTCTCAGTTCTGATCCTCCCTGATCTCTCTTCAACCTCCAGACCTCTTCTAGATGGTCTCTTTTCTCTCGGTTTTTGGGAGACATCACTATATCCAGCCTTACTTAATCTCTCTCCAAAGTTCCAAGCCTGTGCCACCAATTTCCTCCTAAACCTTTCCAACTGGATATCCTATAGGCATCTCCAATTCAATAAGTATAAGACAAAACTCATGATCTACCCTTCTTCCAGACTTCCCTATGAATGTCAAAGGTACCACCACCCTTGTCACCCGGTTTTATAACATCAGTGTCATCCTCACCCCTCACTCTCCCCATATGCAGTCATTCACCAAATCTTGTTCCTCAGCTACAACTTCTCCTGAATCCAGCCCCTCTTCACTCACATAACCACTACCTAAGTCAGGCCCTCATCTTACCTAGACCAGGGCTTCTTAAACTTTTTCCGCTCACGACCCCTTCAGTGCTTCTTAAACTGTGGGTCAAGACCAGTTAAGAAGCGCTGGCTAGACGAGTGCAATAGCTTTCTTTGGTGCCTCCCTGCCCCAAACATCTCCCCACTCTAATCCATCTTCCCTATATTTGATATGATTTTCCAAAAGCATGTCAAACCTCACCCCCTCAATAAACTCCAGTGGCTCCCTATTGTTTCTAGAATCAAATATAAACTCCTCTGCTTGACCTTTAAAGAGCTGTACAACCCAGCCTTAGCTCCTTCCTACCTTTATAGTTCATTTCCCTCCCTTTGCTCTTTGATTCAGCCATTCTAACCTACTTGCTGTTCTGCACACAACACAACATCTCTCATCTCCACACCTTTATATTGCTGTCTCTCACACCTAGACTTCACTCCTTCCTCACCACCAGGCACCTTCTGGTTTTCTTTAAGACTCAGTTCAAGCACCACCTTCTTCATGAGGCCTTTCCCAACCCCTCTAAAACTACCTTGTATTTGTTTTGTATCTATTCTGTATGTGTGTATACATGTGTATGTGCACATATATATGTACGTATATGTAACAATGTATATGCTGTTGTTCAGTTGTTTCAGTCTTGTCTGACTTTTCGTGAGCCCATTTGGTGTTTTCTTAGCAGAGATCCTGGAGTGGTTTGCCATTTCCTGCTCCAGCTCATTTTACAGAGAAAGAAACAGAGGCAAACAAGGTGAAGTGACTTGCCCGGAGTCACACAGCTAGTATGTCTAAGACCGGATTTGAACTCAGGTTTTCTTGACTCCAGGCCCAGAGCTCTATCCACTGGGCCACCGAGCTGTCCCATGTACGTGTATATATGTGTGTGTATATGTGCGTGTGTATAAATGGATGTCTGGGTGTATGTATGTATGTCTGTTCCTTGAAGGCAGGGACTATTTCACTTTTGTCTTTGTATTTCCAGTAAGTAGGATTGTTCTTTCAGCATTAGGGCCTGGATCCAAATACTCCTGACTCCAAGACTGGCCCTTTATCCACTAAGCTATAGTGATTCTCAACACATTCATACAGAAACAAAAAAAGGCAATGGGAACTGAGGCTGCATCAGGGAAGGCATAGTAATCCAAGCCTAGGAAGGTGATAGTCCCACCACATCTAGAGCACTGTATTCAGTTAGAGGTAGCACATTTTTGAATGCCGGAGAACATCCAGAAACGGGTAACAAGAATAGTGAAGGGCCTCAAGAGCCTTCTACATAAGAACTAGTTGAAGAAACAACAGATATTTAGCCTGGAATGCTTAGGGGGAACAAGAGAGCTGTCCTATGGAAGGATAGGACCAATTTTTCTTTTCTTGACCAACGAGGGCAGAAGCAGGAGCAAGGGGTGAAAATTTGCAGTTAGATTCAAGAACGACGCATAAGGAGAAACTTCCTAACAATCAGAAACTATCCAAAAATGGAACGTGCCGACTGGAAATGTCCCCTCACTGAAGGTCTTCAAACAAAAGCTAGATGACCAATTATTGAGGATGTCATGTTAATTTTGGACAAAATGTTATTTAATGTCCCTTCCAACTTTGGATCGTTCTAATCATGTTTGCTTAGGGCTATATTAAAATAGTTTGGATTTCCTGAGCACACAGCAAATTAAAGACAAGCAATCCAGATTATCCCTGTTATTGTATACTTCTGGCTGCAAATCAAAGTCTAACTGGAGTAAGGAGGGGTAGAAGAAAGCAATCATTCTTAAAGTTCTCTCTCAAATCTCTCCTTAGCGATTTCAATGACAATTCATTCTCTCAAAGTATGGGAGAAGCTCACACTTACTCAAAAGCTGTTCTCTTATCTGTAGGTAGGTTAAGTGCAAGTTTCCCAGTTTTTAAGTAGGAGAAAAGTGTTTCTCCATATGGATTTGAAATATTTTAACTTCTAGAGGAGAAGTGACGGGCTCTTTGTGTATCATTTGGCAAAATATGTATGCTCAATAAACATTACAGGATCGCAGAATTTAGAGCTAGAAGGGCCCTTCGAGATCATTTAGTCTAAGACCCCTCATTTTACATTTGAAGAAACTGGGACTCACATAGGGAATTAAATAGTAAAGCCAGGATTCCAAAGAAGGTCTTTGGATTATAAATCCAAGGTTTCTTTCCAGGCCATCATATAATGAGCATCTTCAAAAGGAAATTAGAATGAACCTTAAACATTTTTCAATGGGGACATTAAAGGAGAGGACAAACAACAGTAACCAATGTCTAGTTTCCCTATTTAGACCACTTAGGAGTTTGTGGAATCCCAGAGACAACTTTCTCTAAAATCTTGCCTAAACATTAAAGCCTTTCCACAAAATGAAAAAGTGGTTTCCCTTTCCATCTTCCTTACCCATCCATGACACAGATACCCAAAATTAAATGGGTCTGAGCAGAAAAGCGACAGGTTAGAGAAGTTGTGCTGATCCCCATACCAATGTAAACTGATTCTGACAATGACTGATCAAGAGATCTATAAACCACAAGTCAAGAAAGATGCAGTCCTCTCCTTCCACCCTTACCTACACCCTGTCATGTCTTACTCCTCTGAGCTCTATATATGCCCTTCTTTCCCTTTTCTGGGGACACTGGCTAGGAGGAAAGCTGGACAGGTGGAGAGAGGGTAAGAGGAGGGGGGTTACAGGAGCTCGAAGGAAGGGGAGGAGGGAGGAAGAGAAGGAGGAAAAGATGGGAAAGAGGAGAATGAGGAAAAGAAATGGGAGAAAGGGGGAAAGTAAAAGAAGGGAGAAAGTGGGAAAACGAAGGAAAGAAGGAGGGAAATAATTATGGAAACGGAGAAAAAGAAATAGGGAAAAGGGGGAAAGAAATGGAGAAAAGGAGGGAGGGGGGCAACAGGAGGAAGGGAGGAGAAGAAGAGAGAAGGAAGGTTAAGAGGAGTGAAAGAAGGGGCGAAGCACGTGGGCGCCCAGCGATCCCGCTCACCCCCGGCCTGGGCCTGACAGCGAGCGTTCTGCACCTTGGCGTTAGGCTGCCCGTGCGTGTGTCCGGCCGATCGTCGGTGGGTCCCGAAAGGGGCAGGTGGGGCCTGTTGGCAGGGAGGCCGAGGAGTCAGGCTGAGGAAGCTCTGGGATCCGCTGCCGCCTCCTCCTTCAACTCCACAGAAAGGAGTGTCCTCGCCTCCCGGGCTGGAGCCAAGGCTGCCCCAGCTGCCTGACGCACCTCGGTCCCGGCCACCGCCACCACTGCTGTTGCCAAGGCTGCTCAGCGCCAGGGGCAGCACTCCGCCCCCTCAGGACCCCCTTCCCTTTCCTCCTCCCTTTCCCCACCCAGCCAGCCTTCCTCCCCTCCCCTCCCTCTCCTCTCTTCTCCTCCCACGGGCTCTTGAGGGGGGCCCTGTCACGTGATCAACAAGGGGGCCCCTCCCCCTTGTGGAGGGGGGAGGTAGGTGGGAGGGCGGGGGCGGGTGCTGGGTGGACCAGAATCAAGGGGACAGGAAAGGGTCTCCTCCTTGCCCCGGTCTCTTTCTCTTACGTGATTGGCTGGGAAAATTGCCCCGACGCCTGCTGGGAAATCTCTTCAGCCTTGGAGGGCCGGGGAAGCCCTAAGGGCTACTGGGAGTTGTAGTGTACAATGTAGCCAGATGGGGTAACTTCACTTTCTCAACTGCACTAGAGGGAGAACGGGGTCTGTTGGGAAATGTAGTTCAGAACGCTGGGATTGCCTTGAGATTGTGTCTCTTTTTGTTCCAAAGGGGAAAACCCACAAAAGCAAATTTCCTCTAGGGTCTTTGCGGCAAATGACCTTCCAGTCCGTTTAATTTGGGAAGAAGAGGGTAGAAGATGTATGAAGGTGAGATAGAGAAAAAAAAAAGGTCACTGCCTATGGGCACAATGATTCTATAGGTTACCCACTTGTTAAGGTTTTTTTCATGGTTAGAGGTAACTCTCTTGAGAGGTAGAGGGCAGCAATGCACCAGAACAGTGCCCCCTTTAGTTTTGTTTAAGTTGTGAGCAAATGCCTATTCTGAGTGACTTCCAGACTATGGACTTTAATTGTACTCGAGTAGAGTTGCAGTCCAATAAAATGTACTAGAATTAACCTGACCCACTGAATGATATGCAGATAGTGTTACCTTTACACAGCCAAGTTGTTATGTCTTCCTCTTATGTGTCTTAGTTCCTCTGTCATTTCACTACCATACAATGTCTGAACTGGAAGGGGTCTTAGTCCAACTGAGAAGCAGAATGAGGAAGTAGTTTGCTTAAAGTCATATGGCTAGTTAGTCATTGATGTAGTTATGCCTTCAGCTCTCTCCTTCCCCAGGCCATAGTTCTTCCCACTACACTGCACTAAAATCCCACCATGATAATATGACAGTTGATAATAGGGCATGGCCAGCCAGATTTGAAGTCAAGAAGACCTGGATTCAAGTCCTAACACAGACACATACTAGCTGTGTAATCCTGGGGGAAGAACTTTAACCTTTCTCCACAATATCTTTGGAGGCGGGGGAAGACAGAGGAAGGGAGGGCAGTGAAAGTGGGTAGAAAGCAAGGGGCAGAATAAGGGAAAATGCCACCTATTCTACTTCCACACCAAGCTTGGACACACAACTACTATCTACAACCAGTCCTGTTGATATGCCAGACATGAACTCTTGAAAAGAGGTGGAGTAGCGGTCAGTGGAGCAGGACTGATGCTGGGTAAAATGGCTCCCATGTTAATTTTAGTTTATTTCTTCTGGATTGAGACCAAACCATGGGTGGTCACAAATGGCATTTACCCAAGGGGTGAGGTTAATAATCCCCATTTCTGGAAGCCCTTATGAGTATTACAGTATGGACAGCAATGAGACAGAATTGGCAAAGATGGACTTAGTGGGGAGGGCAATATATCCATCCATCCATCCATCCATCCATCCATCCAACCACCAATAAACATTAAGTGCCTATGAAGTCCAAGTAAGCAGAAGTCTGGAGGCTTTGTTAGAAGTCTAGACTGGTCAAAACAGCACAGGCTGTTGGGGAATCCAAGCACAGAAATAGGGGTCAGGGACTACAGACTCAGACCTCATAGGAGAGCATTGGGCAAGATATAATCTAAATCGGGGGATTTATTCTGTGAAGTTTGGATTCAGTCAAAGGTCTGCACTTGATGACCTAGAGGGCCACATGTGGCCTCAAGGCTACAGGTTCCCCACCCCTGGTCTAAATGGTCAGTCAAGAGTCAGGGGAAAATTAGCAAAGCAACACACTGGAATCTGACTCTTGATCCTAGAACTGGGACTGGTTGCCCTCTGCTCTGGTTTTAACAGGCCTTGAAGAGCGTCTGTGGCTAGCAGAGGGCAAAGTCCTCTGGTAAGCAGCTGTTGTACTTATGTTACTAAAGGATGAAGAAGAGAGGCTCTTCTCTCTTCGATGCCTAGAAAGGTATGTTGTAGCATCCTCTTGGATTCAGAGTGGCGAGTCAAGTTATATAAATAGAGTTCCTATTTTGGGAATGCTGAATAAATCTTAGATGGTATGTCAAATGCGATCATGGAGAGAACTTTGTTCGATGATCCTTTGCATATCTATATCAAGGGAGGTTTAGAATAAGAACACATGTTCACCTAAGGTATTCCTCCATGTCATGGAAGTTGTCCTTCATGGAGTCCAAACAAGAGAAATTCCCTACCGTTGATCAGGCCCTTCAGATGCTACTGTTTGGATTATGTTAAACCCTAGAACATTACAGGGCTTGCTCAGTGAAATTGATGGACTAGCCATCAATACTGGGGAAAAAATGTTTTTTTTGAAAATTTTAAAATGCATTTCAAACTGAAATATGAAATGAGAAAAGAAAAAAAATACACATTGCCATGTATACAGTGGACCATAAGAAAGGATTTAATATAAAAATAATGGGAAAAATTAACGAAGAAGGATAAATGCCCAGATTATAATTTACAGTTAGACAGTGTGCTGAGCGATCGGCACTCTCTCCTAGATGATTGCAATAGTTTCTCACCTGATTTCCTTGTTCCAGGCTCTTGCCTCTCATAATGTCTTCCACACAGCTATCAAACTTGCTGTCCTAAGACATGGGTCTGACTATGCCAAATCCCTGATCAGGAGTCTTCTTCAGAGGCCTACGGCTTCTCAGATAAACAAAAAACTCTATGGCCTTGCCTCTACAATCTGGCTCCAACCTACCTTTCCAGTCATATTTCAGATTAGGGGAAGGAAAGGGACTAAGTATTTATATAGTGCATATTATGTGCCAAGGCACTGTGCTAAGCACTTTACAAACATTCCTTTAATCCTCACAACAACCCTAGGAAGTAGGTTATGTTATTATCCCTGTTGTATAGTTGAGGAAACTGAGGCAAACAGATGGGAAGTGATTTGCCCAAGGTCACAGAATTCAGAGTCACACAGTTGGAGGTCATATTTGAACTCGGATCTTCCTAACTCCAGGTCAAAGCCATTGCTCATAAACACTCCCTGACGTGTTTACTTCTCAAGTCAGCCAGAAGACACAATTAGTTCAAAGCAAATGTATTTACTGAAATAACATAGTAAAAAAATTTGCAAGAGAACATCCCCTCCACAAACCTAGGGAACATTCTTCCCAAAGTACACATTACAAAACCTGATAACTCCTGTTGGAAGCAACACCTGGAAATTCTTATCGGAACAACTGAAAACCAGAGGAGGAGGAACCTGATTGTGCCTGGGAATTTACCTTGCATGTGGGGAGCCAGTCTCAGGGATGGACAGCATATACACTTATCTAGGTTTCCTAGGTGAGGCCTATGAAGCCAAGCCATTGGGAAAAAGTGAATGAAACCTCCAAATTATGCTGGGCCTTTCATGTTATAGAGTTTCCAATGTAAGGGTTTCAGTAGATAATGAGAGATAGAAGGTTAACTACATGTGCTGAAATTTCCCTGTTCTGGTATTTCCTTTATGGCTGAAGAGGTAATAAAGTTAATGCATATTTTTGAACACTGAGTTAGCTGGTTACCAAAACTACGTGGGATTAGTGACTTCAGTGATCTTCTGGGCATTAGCAAATCCCATGAGGCATTTTGGACTGAAATGTGGTTAATTGTCAAAAGAGTTTTAAGTCTGTTTGGTGGAGAAAAGATTAAGAGAAAGCTTCCTGCTGAAGAGTGGCCCATTTATTTAGAAAATGCAGGAATGACATGAGCTCCAGAGCCCCAGTTGTTCTTTTATGTAGAAAGGCCACCAAGCTGAGCAGAGAGGGTTTGCCATACAAAGATGAACAAGGGATCAGGGTCTCACTTTCCCACTCTTACAACTGGTCTTCCATTTCACTTTTGTGTCTTCCTTTAATAGAGAGTATGCTAGGATCAGAGAGTCCCCTTCGGAGACAAGGGGGTGAGATGGGGTGTCCCAGCACTATAATTCAGGGCTGGCAATCTAGTTTGAACCTGGACTACTGTAGAGAAGTCCTACCAAACTTAAATAGAAATGGATCCCTGCAGGCTGCATATTGACATAGAAAACCACAAATTAACATTATCTATGTTGTAGTATATTTTTATTTATTTTCTTAAACACTGCCTGATGACATTAATATGGTTTGTTGGTCTGCAGGTGGGAGCATCTGTGGTCAGGCAGGGGTCAGTCACTTGTTCCCAGGCTCACTCTCTGGAGCCTATGAGCCAGTGTCTGAACCTGAGTGAACTTTATCTGTGGAAAAAGGGCATCCCCAGCTTGCACTAGCTCTTCCATCTGAAGAATCTGCCCTGCCTGAAGCTCTTGTCGCTGGTGAAGAACCTCTGCTGTGGCCCAGACCTGGGCATTACAGATGGACTATCTGCCCAGTCTGCAAAGGCTGGACAACCAAACTGTTAGCAAAGAAGAGGCGTCTCAGGCCTTGACTGAAGGCAATCATGACTGCTCCAGGCATGCAGGGTTCCGAGAACCATCATCCCAAGCTCTCCTGTGAGCTGAGAGTGACTGGCTCGACAACAGCAAGGAGGAAAACAATAAATTCTGGGAGCACCTCAGCATGAAGCCTCTTCCCAGGGACCAGTTTTCCTCCTTCTCCCCAAGAGCATCAGTCAGTAGCTGAAAGAAGAGGGAAAGTGTGCCTGGGAGCACTCTCCCATGTACCCAGTGTGAAGACAGGCCTGTGGGAGCCCCAGAGCTCCCCACCTATCCAGAGGCCAGACTTCTGGCAACATTCTTCCTCCCACACCCCAAATAGCCTGAATGCTGACCTGATGATTGTGAAGGATCTAGACACAGAGGGCCTGGGAATTGCCACATACTCCAGGTCCTTTGGAAACCGGAGCTTCAGGAGGAGCAGTAGGGCCCTGGGCTGCTGTGTCTGCCTGAAGGTCATCTTGGGCTTGTGGCCCCCATCCCAACCCCAGCTGAGCCAGGAGGGGCTGGGGCTGAATTTAGGCATCCCAGCAACACCTTCTCCCTGGGACAGACCTGTGCCTGGAGGCCTCTGGACAAGTATAATGAGGGTTTGGCCTGCGTGTTCAGTCCGCCCAGTCTGCCACATAGCTGCTCATCACTCGGGTGGCCAGCATCTGTGAGCTGACCACGTCATTGACCACCTGACCCTCCTGTGGCTGTGCTACTCTTGTTCCTCTGGCCCAGCGAATTCGACACCTTTGATTAAGAGTACCCATGCACTTCTAAGTGAAGCCAGCTTCAGAAGTGATCTGGTCCTTAGAGAAATATCTTGGACAACGAAAAGAGAAGTCCAGGCTGAACCTTCCAGGATCGCATGGGACCCTTAAGGACTTCCCAGCCTGGGGCTACAGGAGCCCAAAACCACACTTGCCAGTGAGGTATGGAGGTTCATTTCATCCCATCTTATTTGTATTTAAGGCAAGAGTAGAGGTTGATTGAGCTGGGCTCTTTAGTAGAGACCAAGATGATTCTGCTCAGGGTGGCCGAGTCACACCCTGGGAGGAAGTCAAGATCAAGGTTCAGGACTACATTCCTGTAATTTCTAAGCAGTGAAAGAGGGCAACTTCCATGATTAGAAAATCTGGGGCAGAGAGACCAAGGGTTCTCTTTATGACCCTGACACTGGTTCCTTATGACCTACTACTATGCTCACTTTGCCACAGTGAACAGAATACGACTATATGATAACAGCTCCTAGAAAGCTTTCCTGAAAATTCTTGCTTTATTCTCTCTCTCTCTCTCTCTCTCTCTCTCTCTCTCTCTCTCTCTCTCTCTCTCTCTCTCTGATGGTTTGCTGTAGTGTCCTAATATTCAGATTCAGGGTGGGGCAATCATTGTCCTTCTACCTCCCTTTGCATTCCTCTGCCAGCCTCCACCCCGAATGGCACAGCCACACCTAGGACCTTCACTCCCAGAGTCTCTTTGTTGTGGCACCCCTCTCTCAGGCCTCCCCTTTCCCTCCCAACTCCTTTGAAGTTTCAGTCTAGACTCTCCAGGAGATCAGCTGCCTCTGTCTTCCAGCATAACTTTATGAAGAGTTGGAATGTCTTTTATGTTGTCACCATGGTCCTAACCTACAACTAAACTTGTCCCAGGTGCCAAGATTCCTGATTATGGCTGTGGCCCTAACCTTTATCAGTTAGAATTCATTCTATTAGGTAGTTTTCAGAAGAAGAAATCAAAGTTATCTATAATCATATGAAAAAATGGTATAAATCACTATTAATTAGAGAAATGCAAATTAAAACAATTCTGAGGTACCACCTCATACCTATCAGATTGACTAACATGACAGAAAACAAAAAAGACAGATGTTGGAGGGGATGTGGGAAAACGGGGACACTAACGCATTGTTAGTGGAGTTCTGAATGGATCCAACCATTCCAGAGAGCAATTTAGAATTATGCCTAAAGAGCTACAAAATTGTGCATAATCTTTGACCCAGCAATACCACTTCTATGTCTGTATCCCAAAAAGATCAAAAATATTTCTAGCAGCTCTTTTTGTGGTGGCAAAGAATTGGAAATTGAGGAGATGCCTGTCAGTTGGGGAATGGCTGAACAAGTTGTGGTTTATGAATGTAATGGAACACTATTGTTCTATAAGCAATAATAAGCAGGCGGATTTCAGAAAAACCTGGAAAGACTTACATGAACTGGTGCTGAGTGAAGTGAGCAGAAGCAGGAGAACATTGTACGCAGTAACAGCAACACTGTGCGATGACCAACTCTGATAGACTTAGTTCTTCTCAGCAAAACAATGATCTAAGACAATTCTGAAGGACTTTTGATGAAAAAATGCTGCCCACTTCCAGAGAAAGAACCAATGGAGTCTGAATGCAGATTGAAGCATATTTTCTTTTAAACTTTATTTTTCTTGGGGATTTTTGGTCTGTTTTCTTTTGCAACATGGCTAATGTGGAAATATATTTTGCATGACTGTGAAAGTATAATCTATATCAAACTGCTTGCCTTCTGAAGGAGAGAGGGAGAAAATTTGGAACACAAAATGTTAGAAAAACGAATCTTAAAATTTTTGTTTACATGTAATTGAGAAAAAAATAAAAATAAACAATATAGAAAAGAATTCATTCTATTAGAAATTCGGTTGCTTCCAACCCCATCAGTAACCACAGTGAATGCTCTGTCACAGTACTGGCATGTATGGGCCACTCTGGCTACAGCATATGTGGACTCCACCAGACAGACCTGTTGCTATGTTAACGACACAGCTGGCTGCCATCACACACGAAAGCCCAGCTCGCTCCATTGTCAATGTCATCTCTCAGTACAAAGAGCCATGGTATGTTTAAATCAAAAGGCCCACTATGAATACTAACAGTCTGGGGAGAAAGACTTCCTTTCTACAGAATCCCAGATTTCGAGAGTTGGAAGGGACTTCAGTTACCGTCTAATCCAATCCATACTAAAAAGCATCCACGACGTTTTTGACAAGTGGTCATTCATTCTCTCCTTGAAGACGTCCAAAAAGGGAAAAGGAAGAAGCATTTATTAAGCGCCTATTAAGTGCCAGGAATTATGCTAAGTATTCTACAAATATCTCATTTAATCCTTACAACAACTCTGGGAGGTAAATGCTACTATTATCACTATTTTACAGTTGAAGAAACTGAGGCAGAAAGAAATTGTGACTTGCCCAGGGTCACAGAGCTAGTAAGTGTCTGAGGTCATATTTGAACACTGATTTTCCCAGCTCCAGGCCTAATGCTCTATCCATTGTGCGTGCCACCTAGCTGCATAGAGGGGAACTTACTACCTCTCAAGGCAGCAGCACATTCTGTTTGGAGGCAGTTCTAATTGGGACATCAAGCCCAGAGCTGAACACAGTATCCAAGATGAGGTCTGACAAGGGCAGAATGCAGGGGAACCTCCTGATTCCAGGAAGCTAGGCGTCTCTTAATGGATGTCTCTTAATACTTTTATTTTTTTTTTTTTAGCTTTTTTGGCTTAATATTTCTTTAGCTTTTTTTTTGGCTGCCACGTGACATTACTGACCCACATTGAGTTTTTGGTTAACTAAGCTCTCCAGATCTTTTTCAGAAAAAGTCTTGTCCAGCCAGGCCTCTTTCGTCTTCTAATTATGAAGTTGATCTTTTGTACCCAAGTACTTTTATCCTTACTGAATTTCGTCTGAATTTCATCTTAGTAGATTCTGCAATGCTCTCACCATAGGTGTGTATGACATTTCGTTAGGGTATGTACCTAGCAACTTAATTTTTTTTAAAGCAAACTTTTTTTTATTCATTACAAAGGACGTTATTTTTTTATCAGGCAAACAAAAACTCCCTTAAAACTTCAACTTAATTTAAAAAATTAACAACTAAACTTGGCTTTAAAAATGAGAGAAAACATCACTGCCTTGAGACGTTAGAGAGATCCTGGGTATTCCTGGCACACCCTGTATACACGTCTCTGTCTCTAGCCTGTCAGAATCGAAGGTGGCATCTAGTATGTTAATGGTACCTTCCAGCTCTGTGTCACCTTCAAATATGAGGGCTGTGCCATCTGTACCTTTATCCAAGCCATTCAAAAAGATGTTAAATGGGGTGGAGCCAAAAACTGACCCCTGGGGTACTCCACTGGAGACCTTATGTTATATAGACATTCAAACATTATTCTTTGAGACTGGCCATCCAACCAGTTCTGAATCAATTTAGCCAAATTATAGCTCAGTCCACATTTCTTTATCTTCTCCACAGAAGTAGCCTGAAATAGCTTATAAAAATCTTTGCTGAAACCTATGCAAACTACATCTATTACATTTCACCCAGCTACGAGTTTGGCAGTCCTGTCAAAAAAAGAAAATCAGTTGAGTCTGTAATGACCTGTTCTTGATGACTCTTCGCGATCACTACTTGCAGTTGTAGATGTTCCTCACCATTTCTTTACTGTCGGTAAGTGTGTGTTAAGTATTTACTACGTGGCAGGCGTCTGCCCTTCTTTTGGTATCCAAGAATATTGTTCATCTGGGCCAGGTGACTTGAACTCATCAAAGATAACTCGATGCTCCCCTACTATTCTCTTTCTCATTAGTGGGTATCAACTCCCAGTTACTCCTTTTTGTTCCGTCATTTCTAGTACAAAGGTCATTCTTTCTCCTCAGCCAAGAAAACGGAAGCAGTAAGCATTAGGCAGTTCAGTCATCTCTCCCAGTTGTCAGATATCAATATCCCAGCAATGCCAAGCAAAAGGCCTATCCCTCTGCTGACCCTCCTTTTTTGCTCAACGTGGCCATTCCCTTTTTGCTGTCCTTATCTCTTCTGTCACCAGCCTCAGCTCATTCTGACCTTAACCGCTCCTGACTTTGCCCCACTCATATTCGTTCTCAATTGCCTGGTCTTTCTAGCATCCAATGCACATTTCTTTGGTTAAAGAGCTCTCTATATATCCACATTTCTCTCTTCCCCTAGAGGATTTTAGTCTATGGGATCCTATCTGTTCCCTAAACCCTTTGAAATCTGCTTTCCCAAAATCGAATATAAGTGTCTAACTATGCCCAGCTCTCTTCTCTCTCAATATCACAAACTCCAAGCAGTAGTGGTCACTTCTCCACTGGGTTCCTGTCATTTCTGCCCCCACAACCAGTTCTGCCCTATTGGTAAGAATCAGATCTAGAGCAGAATTTTCTCCCTCTTCTTCCCCTGCACCTTTTGAAAGATAAAATTATCACTAAAGCGCACCTTGTAAAAGGTGCTTTGAGAGCCTCCAGTGAAACAGGCTAGTATACTTGTAAAGGTCAGTGAGGAGGGAGGCTTAGCAATTCTCTTTTTGGAATTTCCTTTTAGACAGGATAGATTACCCATGCTAATAAAAAAAAAATCCAGCCTCATTCCAAGTGGTAGCAGGATTGAATGCTGGGCATTGGGAGGAATTGGTGGGGGTGGGGTGTTGCTCCGCGCTAGTCTACATGCCTTAAAAGAGCAGGGTGATTGCCAGAGAAACCATTGGGATGTCTGGGGGAGCAGGTGTCCTATGGGGGTGGGGATGGAGAGAGTGCCAGAATAAGAACAACTACCACCACCAGGGCAGCTTACATTTGGATAAAGTTGTAAGGCTTGGAAACCGCTTTACTCCTTATAGCCCTGAAATTGGTAGTATAAGTATTTTTATTTTCTCTTTTGGGCGGGGGGGGGGAGGAAGGATCCAGACTCACAATTTCATAAATGTGGGAAACTCCCAATATAGAAATTCCCTCTACTGATCCAGGTTGCCAACTTATCGTTAAATTATAGTGTTATAGAGATTTTCCTGGAGTGCTGAGAATTTAAGCATTTTATCCAGGATTTACTGGGTGACAGAAAGAAGACTTCAACCCAGGTCTTCCTAACAATAAAATCAACCCTCTCCATGACAGGGGAGGCATTCACTATGTAGGTGGGCTCAGTGGATGGAGGTGATAAGCATCTCAGAACTGGCCCATGGGGAAGGTATGGTGAGTGACCTACTGAGCGGGGGAGAGAATTGGTATTACTTATTTAAGCATTTTAAATGGTGGCTGGAATTGGGTGGGCTGGAGGAGACTAAGGAATATAATCTTGCCCCAACCCCAAAAAGGTCTAAGCCTACCCCTGGATATCTGGGTGGAAGGTGGAGGAAGAAGGGATTATGTTTCTTCAGAGAATATCACCTTGAGTTGATGTTCAGTAGGATAAACTGTTGCCTGGCCTGATACTACCTACCTAAGTACTTATGCATCTTCATGACTCAGATAAGCACCCATTTAGTGTGGCAAAGTAGGTGCTGCCCCTACCATTATCTGCCAGGGTTCCATGATATAGGCATATCAGAGCAAATAGAAAATAACTCATAAGGTCTTGTCAAGGACATAGCTGTCACCAACTGTCAAAAAGAGTCATTAACACTTAGCCCTTTGGTGTATTTCGGGTATTTTGTCTTGTGGGTCTGCCAAATGTTATTTCTTTTTAAAACATTTTTATTTTTCTCTATTACATGTAAAAACAATTATTTACATTTTTTATTTTTCTCAATTACATGTAAACAATAAATTTTAACATTTTCAAAAAACATTTGAGTTTCAAATTCTTCCTCCCTTCCCTCCCCCTCCTTGAGAAGGCAAGCAGTTTGATATGGCTTATACATGTGCAATCACTCAAAACATATTTCCATATTAGCCATGTTGCAAAAGAAAACAGAGAAAAAACCCAAGACAAGTAAAGCACGTTAAAAAAGTATGTTTCTAGGCCACGCTAATATAATAAATATGACAATTCAACCTAAATTAATTTACTTATTCAGTGCCATACCAATCAAACTACCAAAAATTATTTTATAGAGCTGGATAAAACAGTAACAAAATTCATCTGGAAGAACAAAAGGTCCAGAATATCAAGAGAATTAATGAAAAGAAATACTAAGGAAGGTAGCCTAGCCATAGTAGATATTAAACTGTATTATAAAGCAGCAGTCATCAAAGCTACTTGGTACTGGCTAAGAAATAGAGTGGTGGATCAGTGGAATAGGTTAGGTACACAAGACACAATAGTTAATGACTATAGCAATCTACACTTTGATAAAACCAAAGAGTCCAGCTTCTGGGTTAACAATTCACTATTTCACAAAAACTGCTGGGAATATTGGAAAATAGTATGGCAGAAACTGGGCATAGACCAATATCTTACATCGTATACCAAAATAAAGTCAAAATGGGTTCACAATTTGTATATAAAGGCTGATACTATAAGCAGTTTGGGAGAACAAGGAATAGGTTACCTGTCAGATTTATGGAGAAGGGAAGAATTCATGACCAAACGAGAGATAGAGAGCATTACGAAATGCAAAATGGATAATTTTGATTATGTTAAATTGAAAAGTTTTTGCACAAACAAAGCCAATGTAACAAAGATTAGGAGGGAAGCAGAAAATTGGGAAAGAATTTTTGCAACCAGTATCTTTGATAAAGTCCTCATCTCTAAAATATACAGGGAACTGAGTCAAATTTATAGGAATACAAGTCATTCTCCAATTGATAAATGGTCAAAGGATATGAACAGGCAGTTTTCAGAGGAAGAAATTAAAGATATCTATAGTTATATGAAAAAATGCTCTAAATCACTATTGATTAGAGAAATGCAAATCAAAACAACTCTTAGGTACCACATCTCTCCTGTCAGATTGGCTAACATGACAAAACAGGAAAATGATAAATGCTGGAGAAGATGTGGGAAAATTGGAACACTGTTACATTGTTGGTGGAGTTGTGAACTGATCTAGCCATTCTGGAGAGCAATTTGGAACTATGCCCAAAGGGCTATAAAACTGTACACACCCTTTGACCCAGCAATACCACTTCTAGGGTTGTATCTCAAAGCATCACACAAGTGGGAAATGGACCCATATGTACAAAAATATTTATAGCAGCTCTTTTTGTGGTGGCGAAGAATTGGAAATCAATGGGATGCCCATCAATTGGGGAATGGCTAAACAAGTTGTGGTATATGAATGTAATGGAATGCTGTTGTGCTATAAGAAATGTGGAGCAGATGGACTTCATAATAACCTGGAAAGACTTATGTTATCTGACTCTGAGTGAGGGGAGCAGAACCAGGAGAACATTATACACAATTACAGACACAAGGTATCTGTGATGACTAACTTTGATAGACTTGGCTCTTCTCGGCAATACAAGGTTCTAAGACAACTCCAAAAGTCTCATGATGGAAAAAGCGATCCACATTCAGAGAAAGAATTATGGAGTCTGAATACAGATTGAGGAAAACTATTTGCTCTCTTTTTTTCTTCTTTTTTGGTTTTGTTTCTTCTTTCTCATGGTTCATTCCATTGGTTATAATTTTTCTTTACAACTAGACAATTGTGTAAGTTTAATATGAAGGTATATGCAGAACCTATATCGGATTACATGCCTTCTTAGGGGGGAGGAGAGGGAGGGAGAGAAAATTTGGAACTCAAAAACTCGTGGAACTGAGTGTTGTAAACTAAAAATAAATTTTTTTTAAAAAAAGTATGTTTCGATTTGCATTCAGACTCTATCAGTTCTTTCTCTGGAGGTGGACAGTATTTTTCATTGTGAGTCCTTTCGAATTGTCTTGGATCATTGTATTGCTGAGAATGCCTAAGTCATTCACAGTTGATTATTATACAGTATTGCTGGTACTGTGTACACTGTCCTCCTGGTTTTGCTCACTTCACTTTGCATTAGTTCCTATAAATCTTCCCATGTTTTTCTGAAAGCATTTTGCTCATCATTTCTTATAGCACAATTGTATTCCATCAAAATCATAGACCACAACATGTTCAGCCATTCCCCAATTGATGGACATGCCCTCAATTTCCAATTTTTTGCCACAATAAAAAGAGCTGCTAGAAATATTTTGTACATATTGATCATTTTCCTTTGATCTCTTTGGGATATAAATGGACCTTAGTAGTGGTATTGCTGAATCAAAGGGTATGCATAGTTTTTTGGGGGCATAGTTTCAAATTGCTCTCCGGAATGGTTAGATCAGTTTAGAACTTCACTAACAATGCATTAATGTCTCAATTTTTCCACATCCCCTCCATCATTTGTCACTTTTGTTTTCTCTCATATTGGCCAATCTGATAGGTATGAGGTGGTACTTCAGAATTGTTTTAATTTTGCATTTATCTAATCAATAGTGATTTAGAGCATTTTTTCCATGTAACTATAGATAGCTTTGATTTCTTCTTGTGAAAACTGCCTGTTCCTATCATTTGACCATTTATCAATTGGGGAATGACTTGTGTTCTTAGAAAAGAGATAGCATACAAGCAACTATATACAAACAAGAAATACAATATACAATACATTGGAGTTTATCAACAGAGGAAAGGCATTAGAAATAAGGGGGATGGGAAGGGCTTTCTGAAGGAGGAGGGATTTTAGCTGGTACTTGAAGGAAGCCAGGACACAGAGATGAGGAGTGAGAGTGTTCCAGGCACGTGGGACAACCAATGAAAATATCTGGAGTCAGGAGATGAGAGTTTCTCAGGGGAGGAACAGTAAGTAGACAGTGTCACTGGAGGATACATGGAGGGGTGGGAATGTAAGGTGTAAGAAGACTGGGAAGTTAAGGAAAGGCAGGTTATGAAGGGCCTTGAATGCCAGATAGGATTTTCTGTCAACCAATAAACTTATTAAGCACCTGTCGTGTGTGCCAGGCATTGTGCTGAGAACAAGTGATACTAAGAAAGGCAAAAGACAGTCAATGAGCTCCCAATCTAACAGCGGAGACAACATGTAAACATATGTACCAACAAGCTATATACAGGATATATAGGAAATACCAAGGGAAGGCACTAGAATTGGTTCATTTGATCCTGGAGGTGATAGGGAGTCACTGACTGGAGTATAAACTCCGGTGGGAGGGTGTCATGATTAGGCCTGTGCTTAAGATTGCTTTGGCAGCTGAGTGGAGGAAGATAAACAGGATTGGGGAGAGACTTGAGGCAGTGAGACCTGCTAGCAGGATAGTACAATAGTACAAGAGTGAAGTGATGAGGGTGGTGGCAGTATAGGAGGGAAGGGGACATAGATGAGAGATGTGATGGAGGTAAAGTCAATAGGCCTTGGCAATAGATTGGATACAGCGGGTCAGAGAGAGTGAGAGATCAAAGATGATGTCCAGGTTGTGAGTTTAGGTGACCGTTGGTGGTAAAAGGGAAGTGAGTAAGCGTGGGTGGGTTTGGGGCAGGGTGGGGACCTTCAACCTCAAGGCCACATGTGACTCTCTAGGTCCTCAAGTGTAGCCCTTTGACTGAATCCCTCTAGGTCCTCAATCAAAGGGCTGCACTTGAGGACCTAGAGGGCCACATGTGGCCTTGAGGCCACAGGTTCCCCATCCCTGGGGGGATAAGTTAATAAATTAAGTTTTGGATATGTTGGGTTTAAGGTCTTCTTGGACATTCAGTTCAAGACGTCCAATAAATAGTTGGAAATGTGAGTGTGGAGGTCAGTAGGGAGGTCAGGGCTAGCTAAATAGATTTAAAAATCATCAGCATATTAATCTCAGGTTAAGAACCCTTGCTACAGACAGTCTTGGAGTAGGAGAGGGGCTGTTATTCTCATTAAGATTATTGGCAATGGTTATCGCCTTATTGGCCCTATAGCTAGGGGCTGCTAGTGGCACAGTGGATAGAGTGGCAGGGGTGGGGGAGTATAGCTAGGTAGCTCAGTGGGTAGAGTGTTGGGCCTGGAGTCAGGAAGACCCATCTTCCTGAGTTCAAATCCAGTCTCAGATACTTCCTAGTTGTGTGACCCTGGGTAACTCATTTTACCCTGTCTGCCTCAGTTTCCTCATCTGTAAAATGAGTTGGAGAAGGAAATGGTGAACTGGTCCAGTGTCTTTACCAAGAAAACCCCAAATGGGGTCACAAAGAGTCTGACATGATTAAAAACAACCGGACAACAACAACAACATCCCCATAGCTCAGCTGTCCTGCTTCTCTGATTGTGGCAACACCGTCTCCCTTAGTGGCAGAGGCAAGTGTAGGTAGGTTCTGTTCAGACCTGGGGATTTCAGGCCAGTGTTGAATCCTGAGAGGCCTCCCTGTTGCATCATAAGGCAGCTTTTATTTTGATGAAAATGCCTTTGAAATATGCGTCCAATTGTTTACTTCAGTCTTTAACACTCAGAGCCCTCCTCTTCTGCATGTTAACAGAATGCTGCTTTGGGACCATGTAGGTCAAATTTTCCCACATTTAATTCCTTTCAGCCACATTTTCAGAACTCTTTGACCTACTTCCTTCCTCATTTGTTTGTTTATTTATTTGTATTTCTAGCAGCGAGCCCCTTGATCAGAAACTTAATATCGAGTAGCACCCTACTCAGGAAAAAAAAAAGCCTGTGACACCCAGAAAGTCAACCAGAGATGTGGCGCTGGTTTCATCACAGTGGAACACAAGCAACTTGTAGAAAGCTCTTTTCTATTGGGAAGGGAAAGGTGATTTTCAGCAGATATTTCTAAAGTGAATGATTATGAAATTGCAGAAATTCACTTGGTTCTCTTGGATTATGTTTCTAAGAGGCGAGGGCCTCTGGGCTTTCCTCTCTCCAACACGTCCTTCACACAGCTGCTAAAATAGTCTTTCTAATATGCAGGTCTGACTATGTCACTGCTCTGCTCCAGCATCATATGGGTCTTCCCAATGCTTAAAAAAGCAAAAAACAAACTAAAAATGAGTAAGTTGGGAGCCAAATCATGGAATACCTTGAATGATAAGCAACTGCTTAGTACTTAATACATTTGAGGTATTCCATAATCTGGCTCCCAACTTACTTTCCTGGCCCTGTTTCCGACTGTTCCCCTTCATGTATTCTGATTAAATGAAACTCACTATCTCTTGATTTCATCCTGGTCTTTTCTGCTTCCGTGCATTTGGACCCGTTATCCAAGCCTGAAATGGACTCCCCTCAGCGCCTCTGCCTGTTGAAATAGTTTTCTTCCTTCAAGACCCAGTTGAGGGGCCATCTCCTTTACTTTAACTTCTCCCTAGCTTGTATTAGAGTCATTTGTGTATGTCTTTCTCCCCCACTGTGGTAGAATGGAAGTATGAGGTCAAGTCTAGCTTTGATCCTTACCTTCTCTAGGCCTCATTCTCCCCATTTGTAGCAAGCATACTATCTTCCTCCCTCTCTGTTGTTGTGAGAAGGACAAAGATGGCAAATTTAAAATCAGTTCGTGATGTAGTAGATAAAGCCTAGTAGGTTGTCCAGACAGGTACGGAGAGGTTGCATAGGGTCACATAGTGTCAGAGGTAAGATTTGAGCCTGAGTCTTCCTGATGCCAACCCTATCTACTCTATTGCATTGCCTTATTGTGATGGAAGAACTTAATACACCTTAAATGCTTTAGCAATGTGAACTATTAGGATTTTTGGAAGCTCTGGGGGAGCAGGGATCATAGCATTTTTCATCTCTGTAGCTCCAGTGATTAGCACAATGCTTTGAACGCAGGAGGAATTTAACAAGTGTAAGTTGGAAAGAACTGAATGCTTGTCATTATTTTATATGAACATTTTGGTAATTGAGCATGTTATTTTGAATGGCAATTAAAATGTCTGATCCCTTATGAACAGGCAGTTTGCAGATGAAGAAATTAAAGCTATCTATAATCATATGAAAAAATGCTCCAAATCAGTATTGATTAGAGAAATGCAAAATTAAAACAACTCTGAGATACCACCTCACGCCTATCAGATTGGCTAATATGACAAAAAAGGAAAATGGTCAATGTTGGAGAAGATGTGGGAAAATTGGAACACTAATGCATTGTTGGTGGAGTTGTGAACTGATCCAACCATTCTGGAGACCAATTTGGAACTCTGCCCAAAGGGCTATAAAACTGAGCATACCCTTTGATCCAGCAATACCACTACTAGGTCTGTAACCCAAAGAGATCATCAAAAAGGGAAAAGGACCCACATGTACAAAAATATTTACAGCAGCTCTTTTTGTGGTAGCAAAGAATTAGAAATTTGAGGTGATGCTCATCAATTGGGGAATGGCTGAACAAGTTGTGGTATATGAATGTAATGGAATACTATTGTTTCATAAGAAATGATGAACAGGTAGATTTCAGAAAAACCTGGAAAGACTTACATGAACTGATGCTGAGTGAAATGAGCAGAACCAGGAGAACATTGTATACAGTAACAGCAACATTGTGGGATGATTAACTATGATTGACTTAGCTCTTCTCAGAAATACAATGATCTAAGACAATTCCAAAAACTCAAGGTGGAATATGCTATCCACATCCAGAGAAAGGACTATAGAGTCTGAATGCAGATCAAAGCATAATATTTTCATTTTTTTCTTTCTTATGGTTTTTCCCTTTTGTCCTGAATCTCCTTTCACAACAAGACTAATGTGGAAACATGTTTAACATGATTGTAAATGTATAACCTATATCAGATTGTTTGCTGTCTTGGGGAGGGAGGAGGGAAGGGAGAAAAATTTGGAACTTAAAATCTTACAAAAATTAATGTTAAAAACTATCTTTACATGTAATTGGAAAAAATAACCTTAAGGAAAAAAATTTTAAACTCTGATCCTTAAACATGAACACAAGTTAAAGAGAGAAATTGATAGTTGGAGAATCGTTTCTACCGAGGTGGAAACTAGTCAAGGGCAATCTTCTATTTATAAGTGAAATGACACTTGACTAGAGCTTGACATTCGAGGTATTCCATAATCTGACTCCCAATTTACTTTCCTGGCCCTGTTTCAGAGTACTCCCCTTCATGTACCATAGCCTCTAACTAAATTAAATTCACTGTCTCTTGATTTCATCAGGAAAATCATTACATTTCTGGAAAAAAGGAGAAAAATACTATATAGTCCCACAGTAGTTTCCACCGCATTAGGTCACTTGAAAGCCAGAGAGAGCAGCAGTTCTCGGTGGGTGCTAGCTAGCTCCATGGTTTTTGACCAATCAGTGGTCCCATCAGACCCAGTGAGGAAGATACTAAAAAAATACACAGTGTTGTTATCAAAAACATTACCTAAGGGGATTCTGCACATCCTGCATCTTTCTTTTTCATGCCTTAGAAGCTCCTTTGTGATTAATTTTCCTTTTTTGTACATTTTTGGGGGTTTTGATTCTCACTTGATCTAATCTTCCAAAGGATAGAAGCTTAGAGTTGGAAGAGATGTCAGTGGCCATCTACTCCAACCCATATCTGAAAGAGAATCTCCACAAAGATCCCCATAAAGTGGCCATTCAGACCTTGCTTAAAGACCTCCAGTGGGGGAGAACCTACTACTTCCAAAGACAACCCTTTCCTCTTTCAGATAATTTCTATTGTTAAGAAGTTTTTTTTTTCTGATGTATTAATAACAGTAACTATAACAGCTAGCATTTACACAGCACTTTACAAATATCTCATTTGCTCCTTACATAGCCCTGGGTGGAGGGATAGGTGCTATTATCATCCCCATTTTACACATGAGAAAACTGAGGCCAACAGAGGTTAAAGTGACTTGTTTAGGGTCACGCAGCTGGACACAGCTTCAGTGCCTGAAGCTGGATTTGAACTCAGGTCTGACTCTACATCCAGTGCTTTATCCAAGTCTTACCTTGCTTTTTTCTAATTCCCTGTCTCTAATTCTTCCTTCATCAGACTATATTTCAAGTACTTGAAGACAGCTAACACGTGAGCCATCATCGTATCTTAAACAGGTCTCCATACCACTACCTGGCCTCAATAACATCCTGCCTGAACTATGTCCATCATCTCTATCTTTCTCCCTCTGGAACCTTGGACTCTACCTCCCTCATTTCCAATTCTTCTTTATGTGTTCTCTTCCCCCATTAGAATGTAAGGTCCTTGAGGGCAAGACCACATTGCTATGTTTAATACAATTACTGACACATAGTGAGCTCTTAAATGCACACTCATTCATATTCTCTCTCTCTTTCCCTCTCCCTCTTTCTCTTTCTCTCCCTCCCCCTCCCCCTCCTTCTCTCCCCCTCTCTCTATTTTTTCCTGTTTAGTCATTTTTTTAATCATGTCTGACTCTTCATGACCCCTTTTGAGGTTTCTTGGTAAAGATATTGGAATGCTTAGCCATTTCTTTCGTACATATACATGTATATGTATATAATTGGCCCTCTGATTTTTCCCTTCTTCCAGGCTAAGCATCCCCAGTGCCATCAATAGATCTTATGGCATAGATTCAAGGATCTTCGCCATTCCGATCACCCTCCTCTGGAAGCATCATAACTTATTCATATATTTCTCATATTGTGGTGTCCAGAAATGCACATGATGCTCCAGGTGAGGTCTGACTGGGACAGAACACAGAGGGCCTGTTGTCTCCTTATTGCTAGGCTTCTCTTAATATAGCCCAAGATTTAATCATTTTGGGGGCCACCATATCACATTGCAGATTCCTATCAAGCTTGAAGGTTACTAAAACCGCCAGGTCCTTTCCATCCAAATTGCTGTTTAGCAATATCTCCCTCATATTGTACTTGTGATTTTGACGTTTTTGAACTCCGGTGTAAGATTTTATGTTTATCCCTATTAGATTTCAGTTTCCTGGATTCAGCTGCAAAGTCTAGTCAGTCAAGCTCTTTTTTTGTCTCTATGATCCAGGATGTTAGCCGTCCCACCCAGTTTGTTGTCATCTGCAGATCTGATAAGCACGACCCATCTGCCTTTATCTAAGTTATTGATAAGAATGTTCAGCCATACAGGGCCAAGAACAGATTCCTGGGGCACTTCACTGGTGACCTCTGTCAGATCTGACATTGAATGTTTTGCATGACTTCATATGCATAATGGGTATTGTATTTCTTGCCTTCTCGATGGGTAGGGGAGGAGATGGAGGGAGGGAGAGAATTTGGAACTGAAAAGAAAAAATATATAAATTTAAATAAAACAATTGACACTGAACCTTTCATTCACGAATGAGTTTAGCCATCTTGTACTTTGTATAGCCCACATCCCTCCCTCATTTCCACGGTAACATGAGATACTTATAAAGTGCTTTGCTAAAATCTAGGCCCACTATAGCTTTAGCATTGCCCCAGTGACTTAGTAACCTTGCCAAAAAAGAAGATAAGCTAAGTCTGACTCTACTGGACCTGACGGGTTCTAATAAAGTTCTTCTGGGTCTTTTTGTTCACTGCTTCCTGTTCTAGATGTCTACCAACCATCCATTTAAGAATACTCTAACTTTAATATGATGTTCTATAATTTTGCCAGGAGTCAAGGTCAAGTTCATAGGCCTGTAAGGCAAAGCTTCCATCTCTTCCCTTTTCTGAAAATTGGCATAGCATTCCTCTGTCTTTAGTCCTGTGACGTGCCACCCATTAGACATGATCTATTGAATATGTCTGTAAATGTCTTAGCAATAACACTTGCCAATTGTTTCAGGACCCAAGGATGTGGTCCATCTGGGCCAGGTGACTTGAATTCATCAACGGCAGCTGAGTGCTCTCTACTAATTTCCCTACTTATCTTGGGTACCAACTCCCTATTACCCATTTTTGTTTCCATCTTTTCCTTGTCATAGAAAACTAGCAGTGTAATGATTGAGCAGCTCTTCTTTCCCTCTGTAGTTATCCATCACTATCCCATCCATCCCTGGGAAGTGATACTATTCTTTACCTGAGCCTCCACTTCTGATTCAATATAGATGCAAAATAAAAGCCCTTCCATTTGTTCTCCTTGGCTTTCTTCACCAGCCCCAACTCATTCTGAACCTTAGCATGCTCAACAGTATTTTAAAAGGACTGTGTCATAGTCTTCTACTCATCATCTGTTTCCTGCTTCTGATTTCATCTTCCATATAAACCTTATTAAAAGTCTTTGCTCGTTAGTGAGCTCCCAATCCATCCACTTGGTCTTTTTAGATACCTCCCCTTCTCCCTCATCAAAATTGTAACTTTTTATCTTTCTACTAGTTTCCTCATCAGATGTAGAGGTACATGCCTGTAACCCCTGCTACCAGAGCAAGCTGCAGCTAGTGGATCACTCGAGTTCAGGAGTCTTGAGCTGCAGTAGGGCTAAAGTTGATCCAGTGTTTGAACTGTCTGGCACTAATATAGTGAGCTGCCACAAGTGGAGGGCTACCACTGGGCTGCCTAAGGAAGGTCAAATTGGACTAGGTTGGAAAACTGAAGCAGGTGAAAGCTTCAATACTAACCAGTATTAGGCCTGTGAGTGGTTGCTGCATTAAAAAAATTCCCATCCTTCCTTCTTGAGCTGACTTCCCCTGAAGCATTTTAACCCAGGGGATCCTATCCATTTTTCCTCTGATATGCATTCTGTGCCACACTTTTTGGAAATTGAAATGTACCTGGGATAATTGTTAGATCTATGAAAATACACCAAAGTAGAGGTGGCCGTTTCGTGTGACAAGAGCCCTAGGTATGGAAAGAGGATTTTTTGAAACCTTATAAGACACAACCAGGGTAAAGAGACCACTGGCCAAGAGCAAATGGCTTGTCCATCCTTCCTAACTTAACAAAATTGGCCCCAGACATCAACATTGGCCCCAAACTCTATGGATTTAGAGGCACTACAGCCTCCCCTACCTCCCTAAGAGAGCAGTCTTCTCTCCATGGAGATTTGTTGATGGGCAGTGACCCTATTGCATTTTCAGTGGTCATCAAATATGGAGTTCCAGTGTTACAATTATGGTGGCTCTTTACCTCCATGTTGGAGATAATCCTCCTTTGCCGTTCTCCTGTTTTTGAGTTGACGGTGTGCTTTAGAGGCAGGGATCAAGGTCTTTGCTTTGATTCCTCTTGTAACCTACAACCTATGAAGAGCAGTACCAGATATAGGACCTAAATGAATTCAAGACACCGTAATGCCCAAGAAGCACTCACTGAGAATAAGCCGAGTTAATTGAGTCGCATGAACTTCTGGATAAAATAGGGCTTCACTGTAAGGGGGAATCACACAGCTTCTCCTACCCTGTATCCTTCCTTGTGGATTCCAAGAACGAGGCTCTTTTTTGATTCAAAGGTAGGATTCTTGCCTGCCGTGTGGGAATCACAGCACTAATCCTCAGCTAAAGCTACCTCTCTCAGGTGTTACTGAAGGACAGGGTAGCATAGTGGGAAGCATACTGGAAGCCCAGGCTTCAGATCCTGGCTCTCATGTTTACCTTGGCCAAGTTCTTTCTTCTTCCTGGTCCTCACTTTCTTCCTCCTTAAAATAAGGAGTTTGGACCAGAAGACCCAAAAGGCCACTTCCAGTTCTAAGATCCCATGAATCCTATGAGAGTCCTAAAACCACTCAGACTCTGCTCGGAACTGTATAAATTTCCTCAGACAGGATTTTGTTTCTCCCATGCTAAAGATCTCTATTAACGGAGTTTTCACCTCATTTGGTTGCCCATTCTATGGTTAGGAAGTTTCTTCTTGAGATGCTAAAAAGTCTTTTGCTATGTTTGACAAAAAAAGTTCCTTAGTTTCCTTGAATAAAATTCACTGGTGTAAAAAAGTAGTAGGCCCAATGTTGCTCTGAAATCTGCCTTCCTGAACTTCTCACCCATTGTTCTTCCTTTTGTCCCGTGGGCCCAAGGAGAACATGTCTAATCCCTCTTTCAGGTGACAACCCATCCCTTTTCCTTCAGGACAGCTGAGATGCATAGATTCAATCTCCCAATTGGAGAGGACCTTGGGAATTAATGACCTTAGAGGTCCTCCTAGTCCAAGCTCATTCCTGGGGGGGAATCCATCCATTCCTAAAGTAAATCAGCCTCATGTTACTGGAAGTTTTGAAGCAAGGACTAGTCAGAGCTGGGGAACTGGGGCCTTTTAGGTCCTTGGGTATGGTCTTTTGACTATGTCTAAGTTTTACAGAACAAATCCTTTTATTATTTTCCAGATACTAGTCATTCAGATACTTGAAGAGAGCAATCATACCTTCCTTAAACCTTTTCTTCTCTGGGCTATGTAGTCTCACCTCCCCCTATCACCCCTATAGTTTCTTCAAAAGGCTTTTTATACACCGTGAATCAAAACATGCCTCCTGAAAAAAAGTTGATATAGTAAAAACCTGGCCCAGTGTGGTTAGCTTAGAACTGGGGCATTTGTATTGTTCTCCATCACCATGTTTAGAACAGTGGTGTCAAACTCAGCAACTGGGGTCACTAAGCCATACATAGAGGTCCTTGGGGGCCACATATTAACTTAGAAAACCTCAAATTAGCATCAAATCTATTTTTATTGGATTATTATTTATTTTCTTAAATATTTCCCTATCACATTTTGATCTGGCATGCATCTCTGAATCTTTCATGAGAATTGATGTGGAGTGGGTTAACACGCCACTCTTCAGGAAGACCAGAACAGGTGCATGTGAAAATTGCTTTTCTTTTCTTAAAGGGCAGGCATGGCCTGAAGTCCCTGCTGCACCAGGGAGCCAGGCTGACATCTGCTATGTGGAGAGCTGATCTGAATGCTGCGATCAGCAGGATGCCTTGGCACTAGGGTCTCTGATAAGGGAATGTGCAAAGTCGCAGGAAAGATTCGTGGGTAACGTGATCTTCAGAAGAACAGTGGTCTGTTAGCTCAGCCCTCGAAGATCAGAGGGTGCCAAGGAGCTGGCACTGATAGGTATTTCTTGGTGATAGCTCCACTTGAGCATCTGCTTTGAGGGGAAAAACCAGTACCAGCTCCAAAGAATCTGTGGCACCGCCCTATTGTCGTCTCTCTCTTTTTTTGTTTTGCTGTTCTTGTTGTTTTGGAGGCAACTGGGGTTAAATGACTTGCCCAGGGTTTCACAACTTGTAAATGTCTGAGGCCGGATTTGAACTCAGGTCCTCCTGACTCCCTGTCTGATGCTATATCCACTGCAGCGCCACCTAGCTGCCCTATTGTTATTCTCTTGAACTATCTCCCCAAGTCTTTCCCCCTAACTTTGACATCTTTCTCTACCCAGTTCTGAGACATGAATCCATCACCCTAAAACACTGTCGCACTCATACACTCTAAACTTAACACTAACAGTTCATTTAAAAAAAATCCAGTTCAATATTGACCTTGACTCTTCATGTTCAAACTGTAGTGGAAAGAGCTTTTCAATGGTTTTTCAGTCATGTCTGACTTTTCATGACCCTTTTGGGTTTTCTTGGCAGAGATATTGGAGTAATTTGCCATTTCCTTCTCCAGCTCATTTGACAGATGAGGAAACTGAGGCAAGCAGGCTTAAGTGACTTGCCCAGGGTCGCACAGTGACCTAGTGACTAGTCAGTGTCTGAGGCCAGATTTGAACTCAGGAAGATGAGGCTTCCTGACTCCAAGCCTGGCACTCTAACCACTGTACCACCTAGAAGCCCAGTGGAAAGAGCATAGCATTTGGAATCAGAAGACCTAGGTTTTAATCCTGGCTTTGTCACTTACTATCTGTGGAATCTTGGGTAAGTCCCTTCCTCTCTCTGTGCCTCCGTTTTCCCCTCCGTCAAAGAAAGGGGGTAGACTAGATGGTCTCTAAGGCCTTCCAGCTCCAAATCTTATGATCCCAAGGCATCTCCAGTGTAGGGTTAGTAACTGTTAGTAACTCTCTGGCCAAATTGATGAAGAATAGTATGAGAATTCTAACCCTCTAAGTAAGTGAGAAGATATGTCCCAGAAGCACTGTGCTTTCAGAAGCTCCATTTTCAAAGGTGGAAATTTTCCTGGAGGTAGAGGGTGATGTGGCAGGCCATCAGAAAGGGGTGTAAAGGTAGGAGAATATTACTAGATAATAACTAAAATCAGCTCAAGTAGCTGGAAGATATAAACTATACACCTGAGAATGGCGGGGCAGACAGGCCTGCTCTTTGCTCAGATGGGAAAGGAAACAGGATGGGGCAGGTGGGCAGGTACTTAGCCTGGAAGAAGCTGAGAAAAATGGAACACATACTTGTCCACTCCCAGGCAACTTCTAATAAGAAGTCTCTGGTTTGGGAGAATTCTTACCCTTTTTTGTGCCCTGGACCCCTGGTGAAGCCTAGGGACCCCTTCTTAGAGTACTGCTCGTAAATGCATAACGTAAAATACATATAGTGAATATGCTATACACTATATGGTACTCTATATGGTTTTTGAAATATTTAAAAAAACAAGTCCCCAGACCCCAGCTTAAGAACTCTTGCTCTGGCCACTTAATCCACAGCTAGACCAACTCATAACTTTTTCTCCCCACAGGAGTCACCATGGACCACTGCTTTCTGACTAGCCCTGTCTCTATCCCAAGCCAGGCTCCATTATGTTTGTATACCCCAATTTGTTTAGCCATTCCCTATTGGAGGGATAGGTACCCCCTTAGTTTTTAGTTCTTTAACACTACAAAAAGAGCCGCTAGAAATATTTTTGTACATATGGGTTGGGTTCTTTTCCTCTTTGATTTCTTTGGGGATATAGGCCTAGTAGCCAGATGCACAGTTCAGAACTTTTGGGACATAAGTTCCAAACTGCTTTCCAGAGATGGCAGGAACAATTTACAGCTCTTCTTTCCCACAACCTTTCCAAATCTGTAATTTTCTTTTTGGTCATTTTTGACAATCTGTTGGGTGTGAGGTGGAACCTGAGAGTTGCTGTCCATTTGCATCTCTCCAATTATGATTTGGAGAATTTTTTCATCTGGCTGTTGATAGCCTGGATTTCCTCCTTTGAAAACGTCCTGTTCATATCCGTTGATCTTATTGGATAATGAACAACTAATTTATAAGTGACCTTTGAAAATTGGGTCCTCTGTTATTTAGGAATTCTCTGTATAAAGTAGGGTCAATTCTAAACCTCAGGGAGCTTGCCAGCTAACAAAGACAGGAAGACTCAAAGAGCAGTCTCCCTCCCTCCCCAAAATTCATCATTCTTTGATCAGCTGGTGCTGAGTCTCTCTGCTGGGCCCAACAGGAAGGATACATGATTTCCACTAAATCAGGGAAGGTGTTAGGTCTGTGAGTGGGTTTTCCATTAGCAAACAGAACAGACTGGCTCTTGAGGGCTATCTCTGAATGGAGCAAGGATTGAGCACAAGGTCCATCAAAATGACCCTCAGCATCCTGCCATCAGAAGCCTCAGCTTCCAAAGCTACAAGTCCACTAATGGCTACCATTTCTCCAGTGCTTTAAGATTTGAGAAACACTTTCCTTATACCAACTTATTAAGCCTTATTAGCTACAATTTACAAGTGGGAAAACTAAGGCTCATAGAGACTCCCTGACTTGTCTGGGAACATAAGGCTAGCAAGAAGCAGAACAAAGATTCCAACCCAAGTCTCTCTCTCCTGCCTACTGAGCCAACACCCTGCATTATGTTATAATGCCTCTCTAGAAATGTAACTTTCCATAGCTACCCAACACGTGGAGGCCAGGGTGGCCTTGGTCGTGAGAGATCAGAGTCATAATCCAAGCGTGGGCTCCTTCCTACGTGCTTGAGTCCAAGCCATCTTGGTGGGAGGTGGGGGTGGAGGTAGTTGGGTGAAGTACGGTATGACCTTGACCGTATCTCATGGATATCCGGCTCTGTCCCTCCTTAAGGACCCAAGGGATGGTATTTACCCAATGGCCTGATGAGCAAAGGGCTGGGAATCAAATCACTCATCACTGATAGCATTCCTGATAGAATGACCGAGGCAGACCTAGTGACGACAGCCTAATAAGATAGATAAACGGAGCAAGAACAGGCTGTTCTGATTAGAACTAAAGTCTTGAGGCACAGTATACTTTGTTTTTAAGGGCATGTAGTGGCTAGATTCCATCTTTTTTTTCCTAACAAAAATGTTTCTTGTCCATCTCATGGAATCAGTGTGAAAGCTAAGGGACTGAGCTTGTCACACTGTATCTCTTCTTGAGCTAGACTCAAATCCAGCCTCCTTGGACTTACTTCTTTTCTGACCTTAGCTAGAGAAAGAGGATGGCATGGTATCATGGCAAGAATAGTGGACAAGGTGTCAGGAATCTGGGTTCTAGTCCTGTTTCTAACACAGCTTCACTGTGTGACCCTGGGTGAATCCTTCCCTTAGCTGAACTTTGGTTTCTCAATCCATAAAAAGAGGGAGCTGGAATAGATTGACCCACAATAAGATGCTTCTTACTCTAAAATGTTATGATTATGTAGGTGACCAGGAGAACCAGTGACTATTGGCAACTTCTATAAGAGGTGAGAAGGGCAAGGATTCTTACCCAGTAGCTGGGTAAGTGGAGATTAAGAGGATAGCAGCATCTATGTAGCCAAACTTAGAAATTGTTCCTCCATGTTTGTAACAGTACAAGATGGTTTTGAGAAATCACAAAACTTCTCACAAGTGACAAAACTTGCTGCCTGAACAACTAATAGCCAGAGCATGGGGTTCCCTCAGAGCTAACCATATGTCAGGATGAATTGGGCACATTCATGGGGAAAGGTAGGTAAGCAAAAATATCAGAGTTCCTTAGTTCATTTGTTTGTTCACTCGTTCCTTCCTTCCTGGCAATAAGGGTGAAGTGACTTGCCCAGGGTCACATAGCTAGTAAGTGTCTGAGGCCAGAATTGAACTCAGGTCCTCTTAACTCCACGGCCTATGTTCTATCTGCTACGCCACCCAGCTGCCCCAGTAAAAATATTAGAATGACCATGCTGGGTCAGACCCACAGTCTCACGGTCTGCTCAACCACAGAATGCTAGGCACATATAACATTTACTGGACTTAATAAAGTTTTTACTTTCTCTGCTGAAGACCTTGTCTCATACTTTCTTGAAAAAATTAAGGTTATTTACCAAGAGTTCTCCTTATCACACACCATTTGGATATCTATCACTTCTACCTCTTCCTTCACTCCAGTCTCTCATGAAGAGGTGGGCCTTCTCCTTGCCATGGCAAATTCCTAAATCCCTGTACATGCATTCTTGATCCTAGCTTATTCTGTCTTCTCCAGCAGATTGTCCCTTCTGTCCTCCCCACTCTGTCTAAACTTCAATATCCCCTATCTACAGGCTCCTTCCCCACTGTCTACAAAAGAACTAGTGTCTTCTCTATCCTTAAAAAAATAAACCCAGAAACAAACCACTTAATCTGAACATCTCTGTTAGCTATTAACCTTTGTCTTGAATTCCTTTAGAAAGCCATATATAATCAGTACCTCCATTTCCCTTCCTCTCACTGGATTTTAAACCCTCTGCAATCTGTTCCAGTCTTATTCAACTGAAATCAGTCTTTCCAAAGCTAAATCGAATGGTCTTTTCTAAATCTTCATCCATCTTGACCTTTCTGCAGCTTTTGACTGTATCGATAGCCTCCTCTGCCATACTTAAACTTCTATAGATTTTTGTGATGCTGCTCTCTCTTAGTTCTCCTCCTATTTCTCTGACCACTTCTTCTTGGTACCTTTTAATAGTTCTTCATCTACGACATGCCCGCTAACCATGGGTATCCCTGATGTCTCTGTCCTGAGCCCTCTCTTCTTCTCCCTCTATGCTATTTTCTTTGGTGATCTCATCAGTTCCCTTGGGTTTGATGATCATATCTAAGCAGATATCTATCCCAGATCTCTATATATCCAGCTCTAACCTCTCTTCTGAGCTCCATTCTCAGATCACTAACTTGAATTGGATGTTCCATAGGAAATCTCAACCTCAACACAGCCAAAATAGAACTCATCTTTTCCCGAAGTCCTGTCCCCTTCTGAATCTCCCTCTTACTACAGAGGGTACCACAATTCTCCTCATTACTAGGCTTACACCATCAGTGTAATCTTGTACTCACTCTTGCACTTACTCTACGTGTCCAGTCCATTACCAAGTCTTATTATTTCTTCCTTCATAACAACATCTCTTTCTCTCCTTTCTCACAGCCATGGCCCTGGAGCAAGCCCTCATTACCTCACTATAATATAATATTATATGTTATCATATATAATATTATTATATTATAGACTATTATAATTGCCTTTTGTCTGGTCTCTGTCTCCAGGCTCTTCCTTCTCCAGTCCTCCTCCGCTCAGCTGCCGAAGTGATCTTCCTAAAGTGCAGGTCTGATCATGTTACCCTCCTACTCAATAAACTGCAGTGGCTCCCTCTCACCTCCAAGATCAAATAGCAAATGCTGTGTTTGGCTTTTAAGGCCCTCCATAACCTGGCCCCTTCCTCCTTTACCAGACTCTATGAGCTGGCACCACTTGTCATTCCTCACCAGTGATACTCCAACTCCCATCTCTGGGCTCTTTGAACGACTGTCTTCCATGTCTGGAATGTTCTCTCTCCTCACTTCCTCCACCTGCATTTGTTTATTTATTCACCAAACATTCATTGTCTAGAGCAGGGCCATCCAACCTTAGGTTTTTACTGAAACAATAGACAGTATATTTTGATTTGCCATTTTAGTGAGAGCTCTGCGGTAGCTCGGCTTCGTTTACTAAAGCATTTATGTAAATTTCTATGCTTGTAGGCCGGTCCCTGATCTACAATGTAGAACACCATGCTAGATATTAGGAGAGGTAAAAAACCAAGATAAAACACAGTCCCTGCCCTCATGGTCTCCTTACTTTCAGATCAAGGCTATTTCCACTCCATATTTACAATATCATAGAATTGCACAATAAAGTATTATATGAAACAAAATGCGAAATATCAAGGTGTCATGCCAATATAAAATTATGATAATAGTTGTTGTTGAGTTGTTCCAGTCATGCCTGACTCTCCATGATCCCACTTGGGGTTTTCTTGGCAAAGATGCTGAGGTGGTTTGCCATGACCTTCTCTAGCTCATTTTACAGGATGACGGGATTTGTTCTGTGGAGTTTGGATTCAGTCAAAGAGCCATACAAGGACCTGGAGGGCCACATGTGGCCTCAAGGCCACAGGTTCTCCACCCCTGACCTAGGACAACACTAACAAGAAGAATTTAGAAAGGACCAAAGATAGAGAAAGAAGTTGTCTGGGTGCCTTCTCCCCTGCCCTCCAGTAGCTAGGCAGGACTGAGAGACCTGTGCTGGTCATAGCCTAGGGAGACCCGAATCCCCTATACTTACTGGTAAAAGGAGAGGTGGAGCAGAATAGGGTCTGGGGAGGAATTACCCAGAATGCCTCGGTGGCTGGGCTGGGAGCTGAGTAGCTAACCCTGTCTATTCTCTGCAGCAACAGGAGGGAAAGATCTAAATTTTAACCCCCAAACTATTAGCTCTTCAAATTCCTGGATTTTCTTGGGGCTTCCTTACAGACAATAGGGACTTATTCATTTAAGCCCCGGAACCACCTTTGGACTGGCCCATAGACTAAAAGGTTTGGGACTGCCCGGAGGAGCTTTGGGTGCCCAGTCAGTGAGGTAGCTCTTGGAGTAAATGTGACACAGCTTTCTCTTGGTTCTCCTTTCTTGTCTGACTTCCTTCTCATTCTCTTTCATTGGGTTTTTCTTCCTTTCTTTTCCTTCTGTGGTTACAGTTCTGCTGTGTTGGTGTGATTCACTCCACTACAGCATGCTTCTGTGACAGAATTCCAGGGAGATGGAGGGAAGGTGCCTTCCTCCCTCAGCCTTCGGGTGGGAACGCCAGGAGCCAAGATCGCCCTACGTACAACACCCCTGCTCTAAGAAGAGGAGGGTGGCCACTCCCCAAAGGGATGGAGCTAGCTAGAGAATGGAGAGACCCATAGAGAGATCAGTGGCTACCTAGCCACTGGGATCAGCTTGTGATGGCTAGTACTTTTTGAGTTGAGTAGGATCAGATAACTGGACAGCATTGCCCTCTGGTGGCTGAATGTAATGCATGTGGATAAAATTAGATAATGTCTATTCAATGCTTTCCAAATGTTAAAGAGCCCTTCAGATGTCAGCTATTGAAGGCCTGGTAGTTGCTGACGTTGGGATCCAACGCTGACTGTCCAAGCCCTTTGTTGTAGGCCATGCCTTAAAGACCTGCAGCCCTTTTCAGGAGGGTTTAGTGCTTGAGATTCTCTCCAGAGACACACAACACAGGGAAATATGACACAGACAAAGCTACCCAGGTAACCAGACTCCCCAGAGTGTCCTGCTCTGCCTCACAGAATTCACCTGGCTCTTTTACTCCCTTTTCTGACCAGCCAGGAAGCTCCATACTATGAAGGACAGTCTAGAAAAACTGCCCTGGAAGTCTTGGCTAGGCTGTTTTAGACAGGCTGGCTTTAGGCATCGAGAGTGGATGAGGAAGGCAGGTGTCCTTCCTGGGTTTCCAGGCATTCCCCACTGCCTTCCTGATTGTGGTAACTGAAGAGGCATCAGCCAGTCTTGTTTTCCTTGGCCCGGGAAGGAAGAACTAGGACTCGATAGAAGAAAAAGCTTCCTAATAATTCGAGATATCTCCAAGTAGAATGAGCCCCCATGGGAAGTGGACTGGACATCTTAACATCAGGCTGCACGACCACTTGTTGGGTGGGTGGGTATGGCATAGAGAACTGGGAGGGGCCTCTGGGGGCCCTTTCACCTTGGATAAAAGGAAAGAATAAGACTGGAAGAGGGGAGCTTGAGATTGGAGTGCCCCATTTGCTCTCTCCTGTCTCTGTATACTGTAGACATCGGTCTGTACAGCTGGAATGATCCATTTGAGGCCTCCCAGGCAAATATAATTTGGGGGCCTCCTCACCGTTTTCTACAAGAACACATCTAAAAACATGACCATTTGGTGACATGAGGGGGCAGCAGCAGGTGATACTTTCTTTAGGGCTCTATGAATTTGCCCATTTCAAGACCTTGTCTCTAGTACCCCTTGTTTCTAGCCATAATTCTGAAGCCTTACATGTTGATGGCATCTGGGAAATGACAGATTTTTACTGGGTGAGCTCTAAGAGCCAAATTCGTGAAGGATTGATTGTAGGTAGCTGATGTTGCTGCAAAAATCATAGGAAGAGCTGATGTTTATATGGCGTTTGAAACTGTTCAAAAGCATTTCATGCCCACTATGTGTGCTCGTTGAGCCACTCAGCAGCATTATGGGATAGGTGATACGGGCATTAGCAGCAGTATTTTGATTTTACAGATAAGGAAACTGAAGCTCAGAGAGATGAAGGGTAATGATGCCCATGGGCTACATTGAGAGTAAAGATCAGAGGCGGGGTTTGTATCCAGTGCTTCCTTTTTCCCAATCCAAGGTGGAAAATGGCAAAGAGAAAATACCGACTGTTTGGGGGCCCACATTTTACTTATTTTTGCAGTTTAAACTTGTATCAACACCTTTGCATAATTAAGACAGCAGCCAGAAAAGGGACAAATAAAGCTTGGTCAGGGAGGCTCAAAATTCCTCATTTATGTTCATGTTTATTTTTGCTCCCTTGGCATACCCTGCCCTCTACAGTTTATATGGAGTTTTTGAATATGTATAAATGAATTTTCTAGGAGCCTTTCTAGTCATGTGCTTCATACTGCAAACAGGCTTTAAGTTTTCGGCATTCATCCTAAGACATATCTTAGTTGTGTTGGAGATCACTTTTTATGAGCTATATCTTGATGGACCTTCCTGTATCTAGACTCTCTCCCTCTAATTCGTCTTCCACACAGTTGACAATTTGATATTTCTAAGATCTGACTGTGTTACTACCTTGCTAAGGAAGCTTCAGTGGCTCCCCAGTACCTCTATAATCAAAGAAAAGCTCCTTCGTTTGGCATTTAAAGCCCTCCACTATCTGACTCCAATCTACTTCTCAAGGCCTATATAGCATATAACTCTTCTTCATGCATTCTACACGTCAGAAAAACAAATTTGCTTGTTAGTTCCCATATGCGATATTCTATGTCCCACCTCTCTTCCTTTGCACAGGCTGAGCCCCATCCGTGGAATGCTCTTCCTCACCTCTACCTTGTGGAATTCCTGGCTCCCTTGGGGCTTGGTGGCAGTGCTACACCCCCCCCCCCCAGGCCTTTCTTCTCAGCTGTCAGTGCTTTGTAAGAATTTTGTATTTATTTTATACTTCTTTGTGTACTGTTGTCTCTTTCCAGTAGTCTATGAGCACCTTGAGGACAGGGACCATTTTTATAGTTATTGCTTCCCCAGTGCAATGGGCTCAGCATCTGACCCCTGTGTGGCAGGTACTTAAGAAATCTGTATTGAAATACTATATGAAATGAGGGGTGGGGTGGGCTAGGGGATTTCTAAGGCCTCCTCCATGTTTTGAATTTTCTGATTCATAATTTGATCCCTATTAATTTGCGTGGAAAAGCACACTTTCGTTGTTTAGACTGTTATTTTGGAGGCCAAATGTTCTGCCCCTCCTTCTTGTACCTGGCCTGGCCCAAGCAGGGCCTGCACGCACATCCATTTGGCTGGCCTGTTATTAACTTGCTGGTAAAGGCTGGGGAGAGAAGGGGAAGAGACAGTGAAGAAGTAGGCAGCCTCTTGCCATTTCTCTCCTGCCTTATTGGGCCATCGTCCTTATCCTCATCCTCTTATTCTTCTTCCCCAATCTTGACCAACAAGATGGAGGACTGGCCATTTTCTCTGGTCCCCAGGACCTCCCAAACCTCTCCAAAACAGGATTTCGGAGCCAAGGGAGAAACTTCAGCTATCTCCATAGGACATCAAGAGCTCCCAAGAAGGTAAAAACTCTGCCAACTAACACGCCTCTCTCCCTCTGTAGTGCTTGAGGTTTGTGACGTCTTTGTGCAGCTCTGCCGCCCCTAAATCCACTTCATGCACAAGTCAAGAAGAACGAGGTTTGCAAAGGGATTTCCTTACAAGTGTCCTGTGGCGTAGGTAGCACAAGTATTATAATCACCACTTTACAAATGAGCAAACTGAACCTTGGAGACATTAAGTTTGAGAAGCAGTATAGCACAGTGACTGGAGAGCTGGGTTTGGAGATAGAAAGATGAGGGTTCAAATCTTACTTCAGACAATTCCCAGCTGTGTAACCCTGGGCATGTCAGCTAACTTCTTTGGATCTCAGTTTCCTCATCTGTAAAATGGGGATAATGTAAAATGTAGCACCTCCTTCCCAGGGTTTTGGTTTTTTTTTTTTATGTGAGGCTCAAGTGAGCTCATATATATAAAGTACTCTGCAAACTTTAAAGTGCTATCTGAATCCATCATCCATTCAGCTCTCAAAGAGCTTTTCCTAAAGGACAGGGCCAACCATGCCACCCCCACCATGGAACAAATGAGAGCCTAATGAGTAGCAGGTAGGGTCCTGCTCTTGGAGTCAGGCAGACCTGGTTCAGATTATACCTGACACTTACTAGCTGTGTAATCCTAGGCAAATCACTGTGCCTCAGTGTCATCATCTGTAAAATGAGGGGGTTGGACTTGATGGCCCTTTCAGCTCTAAATCTGAGGGGGCATATTAGAGAGAAGTTACAGAGATGAAATCAACAGGATTTGGCCACAGATTGGATGGTGGGGAGGGGTGAAAGGGAGTGAGGAGTTGAGGAGGACTCCTAGCTTGTGAACCCGACGGATGGGAGGATGATGTTGCCCTTTACAGTACTAGGGAAGGTAGGAGGTGGAGGAGGGTTTGGGGAGAAAGATAATGAGTTCAGTTTTGGATATGTTGAATTTAAGATGTGTACTGGACATATTCAAATTGTCTGGTAGTTTCCAATTGTCCAGAAAGTAGTTGCAGATGTGACATTGGAGGTCAGCAGAGAGTTTGGGGCAGGATGGGTAGATTTGAGAATTGTCAGTATGGTAGCTGATGAGATCACCAAGTAAAGTAGTATAGATGGAGAAGAGAGGAGGGCCCAGGACAGAACCTTGTGGAACACTATGGTCCAAGGGCATGAGGTATATGAGGATCTGGCAAGGGAGACTGAGGAGTGGTCAGAGAGACAGGAGGAGAACCAGGAGAGAATGGGGTCCCGAAAACCTAGAGAGAAGAGAGTATCAAGGAGGAGAGAATGATCAACAGTGTCAAAGGCTGAAGAGGGGTCAAGGTGAGTGAGGCTTGAGAAAAGGCCGTTGGATTTGGGAACTAAGAGATCCCTGGCAATTTTGGAGGGAGCCATTCAGTGGAGCCATAAGGTTGGAAGCTGGATTGTAAGGGGTTAAGAAGAGAGTGAGAGGAGAGAAAATGGAAGTGTCTGTTGTAGAGGCTCTTTTGAAGAGTTCAGCTACAAAGGGCTGAAGAGATATAGGAGTATGGTGGGGATGGAAGGATCAAGGTAGAGTTTTTCAGGTTGTGGGAGACATTTGGGAAAGAGCTAGTAGATGGAGAGATTGAAGAGAAGAGATTGAGTGAGGATGACAGAGGGGCGATCTGTGGAGGGTGTAGAAAGGAACAGGATCACTTGAGTTGGTGGAAGGCTTAGTTTGGTATGGAGTAAGATCACCTTGTCATGTGAGTCAGGGTGAGGAGGAGATAGTGGCAGAAGGTGTCTGAGTGGTAAGAGTGGAGGAAGGGTGAAGAGGAGGGAACTCCTGATGGATGGCCTCCATTTTCCCCTATAAAAGATGAGGCAAAGTTCTCAGCTGAGAGACAAAGGGTAGGGCATGGGAGGTTTGAGGAGGGATGAGAAGGTTTGGGAGAGTTGATATGGACGGTGGCGGGTAGAAAAGGACTGCCCAGCAGTAGCGATGATCCAAGTATGCCCATCACCCACTGTGGCTACACCGTACTGTGAATACATAGACATCTCCCTGAACCGTCCCACCTCCAAGATCCCAGACTCTGAATTTGATCACTGACCTTCACCTTTCTTCTGTCCTTTCACTAAATTATTCTTCGAAAACAAAGGACCAAGAACCACAACAAGAACTTTGATCTTCTCCTAAAAGTGGTTCTGAGACCCTGTCCTGTAATTTCATCCAATTTCTTCCTTCCTTCTTCCGAGTTCACTTACCTCCTCTCCAGGCTTCACTCCATCCAGTCGGCCCCTTCAGGAGTTCCTTAACCACCAGCCTAGAATCTCTTTGCCCCCTTCTGAACCTTCCACCACAGTTGCCCTCCTAATTCTCCATCCAAGGTGCCGCCCAGTATCTGATTTCTCTGCTTCTGTTCCCAGGCTGCTGAATGTTGCTGGACAAAGTCTGAAAATTGTGTTGAAAATACCCACCATAGATTTGGGTCCACGCTGTTCCTCAGCAATGCTTCTGTTCAACATTTATTGATTCTTTATATCATTCTGTGCCATCACTGCTCCCAACTTCTTTCCTGTTCCTCAAGCAGTCAGCCCCACCTCTACCACCTCCACTTAAAGCACACAACTCATCCCCTATTTCACTGAGATCTAGGCTGTCCAGTTTGGACTCTTCCTTCATGGGCATCTAGGTGCTCAGTGGCTAGAGAATGAGACCTGGAGTAAGGGAGGCCTCAGTTCCAATGTGGTCTTAGATACTTGCTGTGTGACTTTGGGCAAGTCACTTCACCACTAGCTGCCTCAGTTTCCACATCTGTAAAATGGGGATAATAATAGAACTCATAATATATCACACTTAGCACAGTACCCGGCACATAGTAGGCACTATATAAATATTATCTATTATGATAATCCAACTTTTTGTTCTCACCCCTGCACTGAAACTCCTTTGTCAAAGGTCAATGACCTCCTCGTTGCCAAATCCGGTGACCTTAACTCAGCCCTTTATGTTATTGAACATCCCCTTTTAGATATTATCTCCTCTCACCTTGAAAATACCATACTCTGTTGTATCTCCTCCTCCTCCTTTCTCTCTCTCTCTCTCTCTCTCTCTCTCTCTCTCTCTCTCCCTCTCCTCCTCCTCCTCCTCCTCTCTGTGCCTCGCACCCCCACCCTCACTATTTCTTTCCCCAATTTCTTAGTGTTTTGGCTCCTCTGAGTTCTGTCCTCACAGCTTTTTTCTCTTCTCCCAGGTTTCACCTGCTCCCTATCTGTGGCTGACCGGCACATCTAGATGTTTAGCCTTTATCCTCCCTTTTGGGTTGGAGATCCTCCTTTATGACTCCCTACTTCATATCTCTACCTGCCTGTCCTATGCTGTCTCAAATTCAACGAGTCCAAAATGGAATTTTCCCACCCTCCCTCAATACCACAGCCATTCACTTCCTGCCCCACAATGGAGACCTTGCTATCACCCCTTGCTCTTCCCTCTCATTATCTCTTCATGGCCAACCAGGTCAATTGCAGTTGATTCTTCCTTTGTCATGTCTCTTGTTGATTAGGATAGTGTGGAGATCTTGGGCTGAATGGTGAGATAAAGAGTTGGCCCTGAAGGCAGGAAGGCTTCAGGTTCAATCCTGCCTCTGACATTTCCTAGCTGAATAAACTTGGGCAAATCATCTGGGTCACAGTTTCCCGATCTGCAAAATGGGGATGATAATCCCCATAGTGCCTACCTCCAAGGGTTGTTTTGAGGCTCTAATGTGATATAAATAATGTGTGCAAAACATTTTGTGAGCCTTAAAGCACTGTAGAAATGTCAGTGCAATTATTCCCCAGCCTCCTATCCATTTTCACTGCCACCACCCTGGCATGCCCTCCTATCTATCCACCTGCCTGATCAGCTGTGAGAGCCTCCCAAGCTGTCTCCCTCCCCTTGGGTCTTACGTTCATACTGTTTTGAGGCTGGTTTCCCACTTGCTCGAACATTATTGTACAACTCCACTGCTCAAAACTCTCCACAGGCTCCCTGTTATCCTTGTCTGATAGTAGCTGGGTGACCCTGGGCAAATCAACAGCCCTAAGCCTTGGTCTTCCCCCTCTAGAATGGGGATGATAGTGCTTACAAAGAGTGTCTCTGAAAGTTATTGTGAGGAAAATACTTTGTAAAGCTGAAAATGTATATGTGAGCTATTATTATTAGTCAATCAATCAAAAAATTTGTTAGGAACTTCCTCTGTATCAGTTAAAATTGAAACTCCTTAGGTTGGCATTGAAGGCCCTCAACAGTCTGGTGCTAGCACTTCTTTCCATTCTCCCCTTCTACTACTTCCCTCCAGATGCTCCCTGCTCCAAACTAGATTATTTGCTCATCTCCTGTAAATGTCCTGCCCACCGTCATGCCAAACCTTGCTCCCTAGCATCTCCTCTGTCTATTAACAGACCCAACTTAAGTGCTGTCTCCTCTAGGAAATGTCTTTGCTCCTCACCATCTTTCAGAGATTGTGGACAGTGGCTCACACCTGCCAATTCTTCCAGTACCCAAAGATGTTGTTCATCGGGTCTAGGTGACTTGAGCTCTCCAAGGACAGCTAAGTGATTTCCAATCTCCTCACTTGCTATCAACTCCCTAGTAGTCATTTTTGCTCTGTCTTTTCTAGTCCAAAGGTCATTCTCCTTGGCAAAGAAAACAGAAGCAAAAAATGTATATAACAGAAGTAAATAAAGTAAGTCTTTAAATACCAGGTTGTTTGTATCTTATCTTTGAGGCAATGGGAAATCTTTGAAATGAGGAAGTGATAGGGTCAGACTCCGGCCATAGGAAGGCTATTTTGGCAGCACTGTGGAGGATGGATTGAAGCGTAGGGATCAAATTAGAAGGTGGTCAGAATGGTCCTGGTGAAATATGACGGGAGCCTTGTGAGTTTAGAGGAAATGGATGCAAGAGTATAAGAAGGAGAGTCACTAAGATCTGGCCATTGATTAGATCCGAGGGATAATGGAGAGGTTATAATCAAAGATGACTCCGAAGTTGAGAAGGATGGTGGCACCCTTGAAAGAAATTGGGAAGTCTGGTGGAGGGGTAGGTTTAGGGAAAAGCTAATGCATTCTCTTTTGGACATGTTGAAAATTTGAGATGGTTAGGGGACATCCGGGCAGAGATGTGCAGTTGGCAGTTGACAATGAGAAACTCTAGTTCAAGAAAGAGTTTGTACTTTATTTAGGTATCTGGGGCAGCATAATACCTCTTCTAAGCCATCTTGGATCTAGGCCTCAGCACAGTGAAGATACTTGGGACCTTTTGCTTCCAGGGACTCAGGAGAGAGCTGAGTGCCTGCATCATGGGTAGGGTGTCTTTTGGTTGTGACTCATTCCAAGATAGCATGGGTACAGAGTATGAGCTCAGCCCAAAGACCTTATCACTGTCCTATCCCCAGCTTCTGGGAGTCAGAAGCAGTGAGGATAGAGGTTTCCTCTTAACTAATCATCCCCCAATCTATGGTGGACAAATCCCTCTCTCCCACTCTCTTTATCCCCATGTTACAGAGTCCATGAGACAAAAATCCTTTCCCCATCCCATTTCTCCTCATACTTTCATCTGTTCAGCCTTACCCCTCCACAATCCATATCCTCTCATCCTTCCATTCTATTACCCCCTCTGAAATCTTCACTCTCTTGTTAGCCGACTCTCCTTTATCCTGAATCACTTCACATTTTTCATTCTCTTAGGCTATCAGAAACTTAGCTTTCTTCAAGATTAGCTCCATCCATCTTTATTACCTGAACCAACTCCTTCTCAGTAATCTATTGGCTTCCGGATTGTTTTCCCTTCTTTCTCAGTTTGGTATCTGGCTTGGGATACCTCTCCACTCCAACCTCTGCCTTCATATTTGGAGATCTCAACATACATGTCAATGTCCCCCTGAGCCCTCAGGCTTCTTCTTCAACCACCCCATAGCTTCCTTCTACTTCAGCCACTTACTATTGATCTGACCGTCACCCAGAATTATTTCATTTGCTTGATCCAGAGCTCTGAAATTCTTTTCCCCAAATACAACCCCCTGTTATTCAATCTCTCCTTTTGATTCACTTCTCTTAAACCTATTCTTTGTCCTCATCATGACCCCAGGCCCTCCAATCTTCCCTGTTCTCCCAATCTATCACCCCTACTCTGGCCTCCCTGCCTGCCTTTCAGTTGTGACCCCATGCAGCTGTACTGACTGGGTTCACTACAACTATAGATCTAATCATAGCCGGGCCTTCATCCCTATATGGTCGTTGTTTTATCCTTCCCCCATTGACTACCATACTCTCCAGAGCTGCTTATTCTAAACCTTTTGTTCTCTTGCTAGGCCTCCTCCCTAGTAGCAGAGGACCTTACCACCTGCTTCCCTGAAAAATAAGGGTCATGGTTGCTCTCTTCTCCATTTCGCAGCTCAGAAGATCCTTTCGTCATACTCCATTTCTCTGTTTCTTTACTCTAGTCCTGGACAAAAAGGTGAACCTTCCCTTTGCCAAGGCTAATCCTCCCACTTATGCTGTTGACTTGAAGTATATACTAACAATTATGGAGGCAGCCAGTGATCCAGGGGCAGGAGTGACCAACTGAATCTCTTGCTTCGTCTTCCAAACAGCTTAGGCTGATGGCACAGAAGACATCGTCAGGGCTCCCTTCCTTTACCTCCCCTACCCACTTTGGTAGACTGTACACATTGTTTAACTGACAAACCAGAAGGATGGGCTGTGAGAGGAGGTCATTGAATCTCAGCTACTTCTCTGGTCTCCCTTATTTCAACACTTCCTGCTTCCCTCCCCGCCCCAACCTCCCCTACTCCTATCTCTCCCCCCTCCCCCCTGCATTGATCTGGGTGCTCTGTTCAGGACATTAAGAGTGTGAGTGAGAAAGACTAAGTGTGCTTGGTTTCTTAGCTGTTCTTTTAAATGTTTTGATTAAGCAGCAGAGATTCTCCATCAGAGAAGGGCTGTTTGGGAAGGAGAATTGCCGTATGATATCACTTTTCAAAGGCTTGCCTACATAGGGAATGAAGGGTGATCATAGTTTTGTCTTTCAATGGCTTTCCCATTGAAACATTACTGATCCATAGCAGTGCTGATCTTTGAAGGGGCCATCTTTTTAATATCTTACAGAATAATATCTCTACAGAACTCCACCTTACAGAATAACATGAAGCAGACTTTTTGTTCCTGTGCCAAGTACTTGTAAGTGCTCTTTCTTTCTAATGGAAAATTCAGGGTCAGAGATCCACATTCTGGCCTCAGTTCTGCCACTATATGGCATATAGGACCTTGGGCAAATTACCTCACTACCATGGGCCTCTGTAAAGGGACTAGAATAAGTGAATTCTAAGATCTCTTCCAGCTCTAACATCTTATGATTCTAGCTCCATGCTCGAGGAATTGCTGCTCTGCATTGGTGGAAGGTGTTTCCACGCTGGGAGCTGCCTAACACTAATGAACTCCCAGGTCTGAACTGAAAAGAAAAGGTCTAAAGTAACTTGCCAAGATTTACACAGAGGCAGAAAAGAAAGGAACAGAGAACTGACTGTCCCTGTTGTATTGGTGTAGGAATTTAAAGTGTGCTGAATTATCGGACTAAGTTTGAAATCTCTCTGGGTCAAGCGTAATGCCATATCAAAGGTTTTAAAAGTTGGTCACTGAGGGATCTGAACTGTGGCCTATGGTGGGAATCCTTTCTTTCTCTCCCTGCTCATCAGGAGATACATATGAGCCCCCAAGAGCGTAGGACACTGGCAGACCCAGAGCCAATGAACAAAATGAACACAATTCTGCAGTTCTCTCATGGCAGTTTATTATGGCATGAAGGAAGAACCATCCTGTGCTCAAAGCTGATGCTATATTACAAATGTATGGCTGAAGTAGGATGTGACTATTAAAATAGGATTCCACAAAGCATGAACATTTTAAGGCATTTACAATACAGTGGCTCTTCTATAAACAGACACTTAAATATACATGACTGTAGCTGCAGACAGAAACCATCAGAGAGACAAATCCCAAATTAACTCTTCATATCAATAGACTCTTCTCCTGAACTCCAAGTCTTACATTCAAACACATATTGAAAGGCCTTATAACCAGGAACAAATCACCTGTACACTACAGATATACACGCTAGGGGTGCCGAGACCGGAGGCAGCCTTTTTTCCAGTCTGAATGAGAATGGTAAGGATGCTTTGCAGTCTCTCCAAGGTCATCATTCAGAGCAAGGCGAGCTTCTCCAGGAGACTTGCATGGGGTGGCCCATCCAGGGCTTAAAAGATTCCTTCCAATTGTCAGTATTTCTCATCATGGAGGAGGTTGCTGCTTAGCCCATCTCCACGCTAGACACTTAGCATGCTCATCAGAGGCATCCAAGAGAAATGGGAAGGAGACAAGAAGTCCCAAGGCATTCGTATTCCTGGTCTTCCATTTGGCACTTGCTCAGTTTGCCTAACACCCCTAGTTTGCCTTACATTATGTCAAACGCACGCGTGTTTCAAGCGGTAATACACAGTATTACGGAAACTAACAAAATGATTTGCATATTTGTAACAAGGTGTAACAAGCAAAACTTCTATAATAAAACAATACATAAGCCAGAGATTTATTTACAAACTGTCACAAAGAGAAGTATAAATACTTCTATATTGAATGCTTAAGAAAACACCATTTACAAAATTTGGATATATACAGTCACTTGAAAAATGGCCAATATTCAACTTTGTCACAGGTAAAGAACTGGCTCCAACTCAGTAATGGACAAAAACTAGCTTTGGGTATGTGCCTGTATGGTTGGGGTTTTGTTTTTATTTTTGTTTGATGTGTGTGTGTGTGTGTGTGTGTGTGTGTGTGTGTGTATGAGTGTGATTGTGTGAGTGTGATTGTGTGTGTGTGTGTGTGTGTGTGTGTGGGCGTGCGCATGTGCGCAGTGGGACTATGTTGTTCTGTTTTGTTTCCTCACACCACCACCCCCAGCCGGGGAAGGAGGGGATCAAATGTGGGTACCTGCCGAGAGCTAAACGTGACCAGAACTCTGAGTGTGCTGGCCCAAGATGTCGTCGATCATTCTCAGGTTGTTCAGCCACTCTTCATCATTGTTGCTGCTGCTTTTCATGAGGGAATCGATGAAGTCTGTCTCACTGCAGCTGTCTGGCAAAATGGAATCATTCTGCTGGGGGCCGAAATCATACTGGGCCAGCTCGGCCGAAGCACCCATCCTGCTGAAGGTCCCAGACGCCTGGCTTGTGATGGGATAGCTCGGTGGCTCGATGCCTTGGGCTGGGCTGATTGGGTTGAAACTAGACACGCTTTGGGGTATGGGTTTCATGACATTCATAGCTGGCAATGGGGTTCGAGTTAGACTTTGTCTCAAACTCTGGCTGTTAAGCATGTTGAGGCTTTGAGCAGGCTGGCCTACGTTCACTTTTGGAATCTGCCTGACTCCAGGGGCAATCTGATTGGGGGGTATCACTGACTGAGGTGAAAATTGTTGACCTGTTAGATTGGATCTCACATTTTGTTTGGAGAAAAGAGGATTGGTGGAGAACTGCTGAATGCTGGTGTCTATTTGGCTCTGATTTGGCATTCGAGAGGCCACTGTAGAGATCCATGCCTGAGGGGAGGAATTGGGATACATGTTGGAAATCCGGGGCATATTGGGCTGCCGTAACTGGTGAGGGCTTGCAGATTGGTTTGCTAAGGAGCTGGAACTGAACCCAGTCAGGGTCATTCCAGGTTTGATTGCTGAATGACTGCTGTGAACCGTCTGGCTGACAGAGCTCAGACTAGCTGAAGTTTGGTTCTGGCGCATGGAGACATTGAAGTCGGAGCCAGAGGGAAAAATTCCCTGTTGTTTCCCCGGGGTCTGGGGGATCATAACCATGCCCCCTGCGCTCTGGTTTCCAGTAGTTGAACTGATTCCAGGGGTCAAGGTGTTCTGAAGGATCCCAGGTGTGGATGGCATCCTGCGAGGACTAGGTGAGGGAGTCGGCATGGACTGGCCACAGTCAGAAGGCATCTGCTGTGGCATGGCTGCTCAAAGAAAGGAACATGGTAAATGGAACATTCTTGCTCTAGTGGCATGATGAGAGTGGGGTGGGTAGGAAAGAGCTACACCAGGTGCAGTGTGGGAAGAGGAGGATGGAAGTACCCGTGGGGAAGCATTGGGTAGGAGAAAACCAGGTATCACCTGACCTGCAAGGTACGGGCGAGTTAGGGGAAAGCAGAGTCATGAACCAGATCTTTGCCCTCCCACCCCTAAGTCTGTTTTTGCTATGGTACTTTGAATTTACTCTCAGAATCATTGCTAGTTAGTCCTTTGTCTAGTATCTGTTTGTCTGTCCATCCATCCATCTATCTCTCTATTTTTAAGACTAGATCTCCTATCTCACCCTGGGTGGAAGGGCCCAGGCCTGATCCCGGTATTGATCGGCATAGAAGCTTTAACCTGCTCCATTTTTCTGACCTGGGTTGGTTTGCCCCTCCTTAGGCAGCCTAGTGAACTTCTGCCCTACAGGGTTTACCATATTGGTGCCACACTTAGTGTAGATATCCAACTAGCTTTAGTCCTACTGCAGCTCAGAACTCCCGAGCTCCAGCGATACACCGGTTTCTGTCTTCTCAACAGTAAGGACTATATGCATATGTGCTACCATACCCAGGATCAACTGTTAGTCTTCAAGAGACAAATTTATTTTGATTTCTCTCTTGAGCTAAATAGGAAATTTTCATTTTGGAAAACTTTTCTTTCAATTGAGATACCACTTGGGCCATAAGCAAATGGCTATACCACATGTTGAGCTTTAAGGGCAACAGATTCCAACTAGAAATATTTCATGAAAGACCTTGCTGGCTTCTAGACCTCATGTCCCCTCTAAAGTTTGAATAAGAGTGAGGTTAGCTCCTTACTTGAAAACTGACTCATCTGTTGGCAGAGAAAGGGAGTCCGCTGGTCAGATGGCACTGCCATGACATTTGGTCTCTGCTTTTCCTGCTAAAGAGAAAATGCAAAAGACACATTACATGAGGGCTATTAAGAACACCGATGAGGAACAGCATCTGGCAAGCACTAAGCGAGCGAGGCTATGACACTGTCTGCGTATGGGAGAGTGAACAGGCACATCATAGATTTGGCAAAGGAAAAATGACAGCCAGTCACTTGCACCATGCACCTGAGTTCGCCTAGTTCAACGCAATGCAATTTGAGGCACCACTGGAGATACAAAGACAAGGATGAAATAGTCCTGTCCCTCAAGAATTTTACATTCTACTTGGAGTGATGCAACATGAGTATAAGAAAGCAAGGATAAACTCTACAAAAAGTCATTTTGGTAAGGCCTTGAATAGGAGGCAGCGACCGAGCTGTGCTTTGAAGGAAGCCAGGGATTCTAGAAGGTGGAGGGGAGACAGAGAGGATCACCTACGTAAAGGCAAAGAGGTAAGAGATGAAATGAAATGTCATTTGACTGGAACAGAGAATACATTAAGGGGAGTAATATAAAATCAGATTGGAGCCATGGGTGGAGCCAGGTTGTAGGGATTTCAGTGTAAGACTGAGGACATTTGTATTTTATTCTAGAGGCAATAGGGAGCCATTAAAGATTTTTGAAAAGGAGGTGTGTGGTCAGATATGTGTTTTAGGAACATTAACTTGGCAGTGGTGTGGAGGATGGATCTTTCTTTTTGCCTTTAAAAATACTTTGTCTGTTTTAATTGACAAAAATCTGCCTTCTGATCCTTAGAACCCCCACTCCTCCAGCTGAGAACAGAAGATAAACAAAACCTGTCACAAACATTTATAGTCAATCAAAACAAATGTCCACATGGGCCACGTCCAAAAAATGCTTGTCTCATTCCACACTCTGAGTCCTCCACCTCTCTATCTGAAGGTGGGTGGGATGCTTCATCATTAGTTCCCTAGAATCCTGGCTGGTCATTACACTGAAAAGAGTTCCTAATTCTTTCAGGGTTGTTTGCCTTTACCGTATTGTTGTCATTGTATAAATTATTCTCCTGGTTATGTTCACTTTACTCTGTAACAGTTCATACAAGTCTTCCAGGTTTCTCTGAAACCCTTGGAAGATAGATTGGAAGGCTGGATGCAGGAACACCAATTAGGAGGCTATTTCAGTGGTTTAGTTGAGAAGTTATAAACCCTGACCTGGGAACTAGGGGAAAGGTTGTATGAGCAGAGAGAAGTGGACAGATGCAAGAGACATTGTGGCAGTACGATCAAGAAGACTTGGTAGCTTAATGAGGGAAGGATAACAATCAAAGAATGACTTCAGAGTTGGCAGCCTAAGTAACTGGTAGGATGGTGGTGTCCTCAACAGACGTGGGGGAATTTGTAGGAGGGGTCACTTTGGGGGAAAATAGAATGGGTTCTAGTTGGGTATGTTGAGTTAGAAATGTTTATGGAATATTCAGGTAGAAACGTCTAGTTGGCACTTGGCTATATGGGGTGAACTTTGGGAGAGAGACGAGGTCCAGATATATAAAGATTTGGGTGTCATCTGTATAGAGGTCATAATTGACCCCCTCAAGAGTAGAGAACTGAGAGAGAAGAAAAGGCCCAGGACAGAGTGTTGGGGGATTGTCTACGTTTAGTGGAGAAGAAAATGATAATGAAGATCCAACAAAGGAGAATGAGAAGGAAATCAGATAGGAAAAGAGAACCAAGAGAAACAAAAGCTAAGGGAGGAGTGTCCAGGAAAGGAGTAGGTAATCAACAGCATCAAAAAATTGGCAAGACATCAAGAGGGATGAAGACTGAAATAAATAGTTTTATACTGTAAGTAACCACGCTCTCATTGCCAAACATTCTTCTCCTTTAACTCCTGACACCCTTCAAATCTAGAGAGAAACCTGTCTTTAGCCTCAAACCTACTGGGAGACCAGACAGGGAGCTTGGTGTCTTCCAGTGGAAAAGCAAGAATGGAAGGGGCAAGTGGGCCATTGTCCTAGTCCACAATCCTGAAGCATCTCAGAGTTGGCAGAGGGAGGGACAGAGGAGCCAGCCATAGTTGGCCAAGGGGCATAGAAGTCACATAAAATCTTTGGCTAGCTAGTTTGGCAGAAAAATTTGTAGCTCCACCACTGAGTTCTGTACTCACTCCACCATGGAAGCCTGCTAACTGGGGTGCCAGTAGGATATGATGGCAGCTTCTAGGATCTACATGGACAACTGATGATTTGAGATGCAACATTAAGTGTTCTAAGGCCAATCCGCACCTGCCTTTCCAACCCCCTCCACCCAAATAAGAAACTCAGCTCCCGTGAACTGAAGAACGCCTGTCAAACTACTTGGGTACACACTGCCCATGGAAGCTGCATGACTCAAACCTGCATGATATGCTGCCTGCGCAGGATCTGCTGCTTGAGCAGATGGTTTCTCATGCATCCATTCACTGTGGCCGGAGTGGCTGCTGAAATGGAGCTGCCTGCACTCTGGAGAGGGCCTGCTTCCTGAAGTCTGGCAGCAATGCCGGGATTCCCATCCTGCCAAGAAAGTAGAAAGAACAAAATTGTACAGGGAAGATTACAAAAGAAACCATTTTAATGAGCAGTGGGTTTTCCTTTCTGTCCCAACCTCAGCCCACTTCCTGTCTTATGTCCCACTACACCCTCCAGTAGACCTTTCAGAGCATGGGGATAGAAGGGCGCATTGATCAGCGGACCATGGGGAACTGAGAGGTTCTGTTTGAACTCCTCTTCCTGGTACCTGATTGTGTCAGAGCATTAAGGAGAAGGGAATGTGGCATTTTGGGGGGACTCAGAGATACCTCTTCCCTTCCTCCCTGATCTGGTCTCCAGACACGGCTCAGATTAAACCAAAGTCCTAAGCACTTTGCCATAGTTACAGCTCTGTCTAGAAAATGGTGGGGGAGGAGAATCTCTACAGAAGGACAAAGAGAAAAATGAGCAAAGGACATGGAGAGGAATGAAAGGCTGCCCTACGAGACTGTATGAAGTAAGGGCAGTAATTTTACTCTATGGCACACATGACAACAATAATATAAATACTAGCAGCTGACATTCATTTAATACTTTAAGGTTTGCAAAGTGTTTTAAATGCATTTACCTCATGTGATCCTCATAAGAACTCTCTGAGGTAGATGCTATTATTACTGTCACTTTTCACATGAGGAAACTGAGGCTCAGAGAGGTTAAGTCATTTATCCTGGGTCACACAACTAGTAGCTAGTTAGTGTCTGAGATAGGATTTGAACCCAAGTCTTCCCGATTCCAAGTTCGGTACTCTAATTGTGATCCTGGAAGGCTTATATCAAAAGGGGTAAGCAAATCAAAGTGTGAGTAGCTCAAAGGAATAAAATGGCTAGCCCAACCATGGAGGGATTCCCAAGTCACAGTAGCACTGACAATACATGTATACCCCACACCATGGATTGCCAGGTTTTCGGCATCTTCATCAATTTTGAACAGCCGATGTTGAGTACCACTTCCCAGCATGATTCACTTCACAACATCTGAGTGTGAAAGTGAACACCTGGTTGGTAAAAAGCTGAAAGAAAGGAATCAGAGAAAAACCCTAACTCAGATATGAAGAAAAGAACCACAGAAAGTTAAAGTTTAAGGAACTTTGGGGAGTCTTCTACTCAAAACCTTTCATGTTACAGATGGGGAAACTGAGGTGGGAGGGGTGACTTGGCAAAAGTCATAGAGCTAATTAACAACAGAGCTGAAACTAGCACCTAGTTAGCGGACACGTAGTCCAGTGCTTTTTCCACCATGCCATATTGCCAAACAGAGCATCGACACTCAGATTCCTATTCCTGCTTTCATATCCAACTTTCCCATTATTAGGGTTTGTTATCATTGGCAGAAAGAACCATGCACATTCTCTCCAGCATTCTTCCCGAGGCCATGCTTCCTTTGTTTTCCAAATGGAGGCCCCCCATCCTTTGTTTCGGAATCAATGTTATCAAAGAGAAACCCAAAGAAAAGAGTTGCAGCCTTTTGACACTGAGAATTAGAAGCTTGTGAAAACAGAGAAAACAGGAAATGACCAATGTTTTTAGTGACCAGAAGGAAATGTGGCTAAAACTTGCTGCTTAGTAGCGGGATACTCTAGTTTTTTGCTTAAATACAAGAGATTACCCAAGTTTTTGGAGGATTAAAAAAAATAAAAGTAACGATGAAAGTCATCAAAATGACTCAGTGCTCCTTAGTTGAGCATTAAGTTATAGTAAGGCACAGTGGATGGCAGAGAAATGTCTAAAAACAAGTTTGTCCAAAGATTTCTCCCTAAAATCCAAAGCAATCACTGGCATTGTCACCATGATTTTCTATGTGTTAGGTGGATGTGGGCTTTGCTATGAGGATAGGTATGCTGCCATACCATATTTTTCGGAGGCTGCCACATTTTGTCCCTCCCTCTTTCAGTGTTTCTATTGCACTTCAAAGTGGGAAAGAACATTCAGTCACTTTCACTTTGCTAGAAGCAAGGTCTGGGGACCTTTCATTGAATAGGGCCCGTCTGGATGTCTTAAAGCTTCCTGAGTGGTTCTTTTGTGTGCCAGCTGGGTAGGGTTGAGAGACTAACATAGCTGAAAATATGTTGACTAGCTCTGAGGCATGTTGGCCAGGGTGGCCTCACTCTGAAAGAATGACAACACGTTCCAAAAGCAGCAGCAAGGCAGTGGTGCAATGTGGCATAGTTTTGGTGGATGGCTGCTATAGCGAGAGAGGAAAGAAATGGAGCAGCAGGCTTCCAGCTCTCACCAAGAATGATACAGGGTAGAAGGGCTATGAAAAGAGAGTTCTTGACCATGCCAAGGAGCTACAAGAAGTAGAGCTGAAAAGCAGAAAGGTACAATTGGTTGCTGGGAAATGGAGCCATGAGGACTCAGGCAGGAGATATTTTCTAGCTATGGATAATACCAAAGGTTAAACCCTTCTCTGCCTCAAAACGTGGGATTTCCATGGATTTGCTTTGGGAAAAGGCCCTTCTCCACTAGCATGCTACTCAGTGGGAGATTTTATTCTTTTGTGTAGGAGGGCAAGGCTTGAGATGGTGTTGAGAACGATTCTATTTGACTTTTCCCTGTTGTTTACTTTGTTTTTCTGTCCCAGTTAACTTATAGTTCCAGCCTGGTATGTTGGTGGAATAGGTACTAGGCAGGGGCTTGGACCATACATTATCCCTCCATGGAACTCAGTAGCCTCTAAGAATTCCAGAGTGACAACATTAGTTTATATAAATTTTCCCGTGTTTATCTAAATTCTTCATCATTTCTTATGATGTAATAATATTCCATTACATTCATATCACAGTTTGTCCAGTCATCCCCAAATTGAAGGGCACCTACTTTCCTTCCAGTTCTTTGTTAATGCTAAAATTACTGCTGGGAATATTTGGATATATGAGACCTTTCTATCTTCCTTGGGGTATATGTCAAGTAGTGGGATCTTTGGGTCAAAGGATATGAACATTTTAACAAGTCTAAAATATTTTCCAGAATGCCCAGACCAATTCATGTTTCCACCAACAGTGTACCTAAGACTACTAACCTGTAATAGCACAAATAAATATGTATCATGAAAAAAAGGATTCCAGAGTGAATGGAACGTATGAATCACATATAGTAGTAGAAAAACCCATAAACCTCTACAAAGCTTCAGAAGGGTGGCAAGCATAGTAACTAGATACTTTCTCATCTACTGTGGTCTATATTCCTGCCCTAGTACCATCTATGTCCCTTTTACTCCTGATTTCTATTAATATGGAAAATAAGGATAAATTTCCTGCTTTTAGCCTTAAACCCTTTGGTGATCAGATTGACACTGGCAGTGAAAGGGAATTAAATTCTGCCATTTATTCATTCATTAATTCATTCATTCAGCCAATAGCCTACTATAATAAGCTACCGATTATGTGTAAAAACCTATTATATTACTACTCTGTGCAAATCCCTGCCCTCATGAGTTCTGTTTTGGATACGAGTTGAGTTTGAGGAGATCAAATGTAATATAGGCTGTCCCAAAAGTCCCAGTGCAATTTTAAACTTAAATAACTTTAAGCATTAATAGCTTAGTGCTACATTGAGACTTCTGGAACACCCTGTATATAGAAAATACTCTGAAATTTAATTCAGATAAACATTCATTAATCACTTAAGAGCACTGTGTTAGGTGCAGAAGGAGATATAAAGTTTTTGTAAGGCCTAGTCTCTACCCTTACAAACCTTCTAGTTAAGGAACAGGACAGACACAATTATAATATGATATTAAATGTGTATGGGAGAAGTACAAAGTGATGTATAAGCTCCAAGGAGAGGTCTCTTTGGCTGATCTTTGAGAGAAGTTACAGCAAAGTGGGGGTGGGGTAGGGCCCCAAAAAACGATATTGTAAGGGATGGAGGTGGGGGGGATAGGGAGTGAGAAAGGGTGGTAAGGAAGTAGAGATAATGGGTATAGAAAATTTTGTTAGGAAGTTTGGCAGTAAAGAAAATATACCACCCACATCTCTGCTATCACTTCAATTTTTCCCTAACTTGTCTTGCAGTGTGCAGACTGTCTGTGCTTACTGAAGCAAATGAGTTTGAGGCAAGGACAACCGTGTTGATGCTTAGCTCAGGGCTATTGCATTAGCAAGTCATAACATTAATGTCTCCCTTACTAATCTGTTCGCCCAATTTTAAGATTGTCTAAACTTCCCCTGGAAAATCATGTGAGTTTTCCCATCATGTTATTATTGCCGAGGAGGAGAAATTTCATTATTAATCCAACCACTTCACCAGGCAAAGAGACTAATTGTTGTTGCGGGGAAGGACCATCAGTGGGGATGGCTCAGTACAACTCACCAGCCAATGCCTAGAGAGGATTTCTCCATTTCAGAAAGAACTTGTACTTCTCATTATCCACTAGAGAAAAGAATCTTTACCTTGAGGAGAATTAGAATGAAATAGCTTCCATGGGAAGACAGGGAGTGAATGCAAAATCTCTTATTTTTCTAAAACATGATTAGACCAAGCCAAAAGAAAAAAAAAAGAGAGAGACTGAAATGCACAGAGACACAGAGAAATGAGGTGATGGGTTTTTTTTAACCACCACTAGTGGGAACTACTGAATTCTTTTCCAGGAGAAAACACCCTAGAAGTGTCAATACTAAGAATAGTTCTCTGATGTAGCCCAGAAAACTCCACTATCTGTAACAGAGGTTAATGAACCTCAAGATTATTCTTTTCTTTGCTCTACAAGAAAGAAAAAAAATACCTTCCTTTCTTGTCTGTGGTCAAACCAAAGCAACCCACATTTGAAACTGTCCACCTTTTGATTTTCCTATTGAAATGGACAGGAGAATACCATCTGCACAAATGACCTATAAAATCAAAGTCCCTAAAAACTATGGGTGTTCCCACATCTACAGGGGAGTGCAGTGAAGTGGGGCATTTCTAGATGAGATTGACGGATGTAAATTTGTACAAAATAGCAGGAAGCCCAGTTTGGAGAAGAATGAAAATTCCTAGACAAAAATCAACCATATATGTAGTGACGTGTGATGTATGTTGTAGGTCTGTCCTTTCTCCACAAAGCTTTTAAGGAACTAAAGATACGACCATAAAGTCTCAGAATGGCAGAATCTCTGAGTTGGTGGGGATCTCAGAGGACATCAATTCTAATCCAGACACGACCAGGAATCCCCTCTCCAATGTCCTGGCCAGACAAGCGGTCTCAAATACAGAGATACTTCAGCAGACTATTCAGTAGGTGATTGTTACATAAGACAAAGGCATTGTGGTCAAGGAAAGGACTGAAAATTTTCTTTCAGTGTAGAGTTTATCAAATCAGGATTATCTCTACTAAGGGATGCTTTGAAAAAAAGGACAAAGAACCTGAAAAGTCATTTTATTTAGGGGCTTGGAGGAAAGAATTTGGATGTAAACTCAGCTCTCACTTTTCTAAGAACATGACAAACAAATGGGGCAGGCAATGTTGGTACTACTGTGCTAAGTTTAGTTGACATTTAAAAAAAACCCAAGAAGTTGTGTGTATCAGTCACAGTTTCATATATGATCTTCTTTTTCTATTCTTTGCATATGGAATGTTCATTTTGGCCAATGTCTGTCAAATTCATAAAAAAATAAAATCACTGAAATTTAAAAAAAAATTATCTAAGTGCATGTTATTGGTATTGTGTGCAACAACTAAAGAAAAACCATCCTTCCTGATAGCCTCCCTGCCCCTCAAATTTAGCCCTTTGAAAGTCTCAAATTAGGTTTGCTGTTAGGGCTGGCTTCAGCATAGTGTGGTATCTGGGATTCCCCTTGTCCCTATCCCAAACTTCCCACCTACTTACTGAAGCCTGAAAAGTCGTTGGATGTGAGCTTTTCATTCCTACTAGGAATGAAGCCCCTTGAGGGCTGCTGTAATCTCTGCTCTGTATACAGTGGTTTAACCAGTGTTTGTTCTCCATGATTAACTACAAAAAGCTTAACATGTCCTTGTTGTATGAAGCATAGGCTCAGTATGAATGAGTTGCAGTCAAAGTGCAGTCATTAATAATAGCCAAGGAAATGATGTCCCCAAGGTCATACAAATGGGACAGCCTAGGTCTTCTGATCCTAAGGCCAAGGCTCTTTCTACCATATTGTATAATCCATGTTATCGCAGCCTTCGCTGCTTCGATAAGAGCATACATAATTCATTGGAAAGAATGTTGGCTTTGGAACCTGATAGCCTGGGTTGAGATCCTGGTTCTCCTCTTCTCCTTTACTACCTATGTGACCACAAGCAAGTCACTTTCCCTCTTAGGGACTCAGTTTCCTCATCTGTAAAATGAGGTCACTGGACTAAATGACTTTAGGTCCCTTTCAGCACTAAATTGAGGATCCTGTGATAAGGAGAGAAAGTGAAGAAGGCAGGATTGTGTAACAGAAGGAGCCCTAGATTTGGGGTCAAAAGACCCTGAGTTCAAATTCTGATTCTGATATTTAATGTGTGAGGCTGGTTAAATCACTACCCATTTCTGAGCCTTGTATTCCAAGATGCCATCTATCAACTCTATATCATCTGATCTCTGAATTGAACAAGAGGCCAAAAGAGCCTTGAGTGGTATGACTATAGAGAGAGGTCTTAGCACCTGTGGGTAGTGGGGGGAGCAGAAAGGAGCCAAATCTGGCTTATGAAGACTTGGGGTGCATTTTGGGGAGCTGCTGCTGCATCTGAAACCACTGCAGTGATTACTCTAGTAAATAATCTGTGGGCAGACATTTGGATGCTAAGAGGACTTTAAGGGAAGGACCTTGTGGGGAAGGATTTTGTCATGCCAATAACTGCTCTTCCCCATCCTCAATTTGCCTATTCTGTAAACGTGGATTTTTGAGTCTGAGTTTTTTTAAAAATAGGAACCAAAGTCTATCTGGAAGTTATCAACTGGCACATGCAGAGGATCTAGCTTAGAGTAGAATTTGGGAAGATTTTTGCAGTGAATTTTTCCACTAATGGTACAATGTATTTGTTTTTTGAAAGACACTGCTCTGATAAATCAAGCTACTGTCCTATCAGATGTATGTATGGAAAGAATTTCCATCTTGATTTTTCACTTCTACAGAGTGCATAGACTTTACCGTTTCATTTTATAGATGAAGAAACTGAGGCCCAGAGAGGAGAAGTAGCTTGTTTGAACCCAGGGCCTCTCTAACGCTTCAAATCCAACACTCTTTCTACTATACCAGCTGTTAATTGTTTTTTTTTTCCTTGTGAAAGCCTCACCTCATGAATAAACACACAAGAGTAAGTGATGCCCTTGAGACTTTGTGGATACTGTAAAAGTCCTCAGGAAATTCCTGCAATTCAGAAGCCAGTAGTTTTTGGATTTACTCTTAGAACATACAGATGGGAATCCAGGACAAAATACTAAAGTGAACCTGACAGAGTACCCATACCTGAAGCCTTTCTAGCTTAGCAGAATCTGCCACAGCTTGTATTTCATTGGCATAATCTTGGAGAACCTAGGGACAACTCTGTGCCAAGTGAAGGTGATAGAGTAAGTCTTCTCCTTAATACAATATGATTAGACTCCTCTTTATAAGGACTGACCATTGATGGGCTATGGGCTGGAGGAATCACAGGTTCCCCAAGGTAAGGATGAACTCTTGGAGGGGAAAAGAGGAGGGATTCCTGCTCATGTATGAGAAGTACTAGAAGTCATCTGTAGATCCTACCAGCTTCGATTCTGAGCTTCCAAGGAAGGATGGATTGAAATGTTGTCAATGACCTAAGGGTGCACGGTATTTTTAAGAAGTCATTCAAGTTTGAAGTTCAATTCTTCTCTTCTGTAGCACCTGTTCCTCTCAAGTGTGGGGCGGGGTAAGAATTGAGACAAAAGATGGCCCAATGTACCATCACTTGCCGCTGGACTATAAAGACTCTGGAGGAGAGAGTGAGGCTGATGGAATACCTCACTTAAATCCAGTTCACATGATGTGATTGGTCCTCTCGGAGAATGAAGAACAAACAACACAAAGTTTAACCTACTAATGTGAGTGGAAACAAGTACGGGACTGCCAGACCAACCTGGACAGTGAGTAGAAGATTGCTCTGGTACTACAGAAACAGCACAAGTGTGTCGTCCCCCTCCCCACCCCATTTCTTTGGTTAAGTTTGAAGTTTTGTATATTTCAACAGAGTGGTAGTGTGGTTAGAGTGGTTGAAGACCCTGTCCTGGGTTCCAGTCTTGACTCTGACACTCACCAGCCCTGTGGCCATGGACAAATCATTTTATCTCTCTAAGCCTCAGTCTCCACGCCTGTTGAATAGGGCAACAATATTTGTACCACCTACTTCATATGACTTCTATGAGGACAATGCTTCCTAAATCTTAAAGGATGACAGAATTGTGAGTAATTCTTGCTATTATTAGGGATAATAACAATAGCAGCTCAAATAGGATCATAGACTTGTTCCTGCCAGAAAGGACCTAAATAGATGGGGGAGGGGTGGTGACTACATCACAAGAGGATTCTTCACTTTATAAAAAGAATTTGTCGCAAGATTTCTCTAAGTCAGAGGGACTAGTCAAACAAATGCTACAGAGATGAAAAACAAAGTGAAAGTCACTTGACAACCTGAGTATAATCAGAAATTTTAAAAAAATGTCTATTTAGAATGATGTCATTGAGAAAAATCTATGTCCAATCATCTTTTCAGAGGGTATGTCTATCATATCTGTATAGTACAGCCTGTTCCAAGAGGCTGGTAAAGTTCAGCCATTATGTCTCCCTGCTGTCCTCGCAGGCCCTTCACCCCTCCTCCCCCCCCCCTGCATTAGGAGAGTTGCCCAACAGAAGATTAGGTCTCTGATGCATCTACTGGATCACAAGGTAGGCTGCTCAGAACCCAGCACTAGCAAGGGCCCCAGCTCCCAGGTACTCCCCTCTGCCCGGGCCTCTCTTTTAGCTCCTTGATGTTCTGCCAGGCAAGGACATGCCCAAGGGAACCTGCTCCCTAGTTCCAAAATATATGTCCAAAGGGGACTCTTCCCTTACCCGGAGCCCCTGGGATTTCTTTAGACCATAGTCCACCAGTACTTAATCGTGGCTCTGACTGAGCCCACCCTTCCCAAAAAGTGTTTTAAGCTATAAAAATGTCTCCACAGTAGCGACATTCACCACTGGGAACAGCTCTCAGTGGCCAATTGTAAGAACGCTGGTACTAAGCAGCTTGGGAGAAGGCTTTCCTGGGTCTGAAAAGAAAGAAAACAACTTCCTGAGCTTAGTCAACTCTGAATTATCTGTCTGGGTTTATAAATATTTGGGATCTTATTTGCAAAGCTGGACTGACACTGTCACCTAGTCTATTTAAATGGGAGCTCAGTTAACATTAACAGAATTTTTGTTTACTCAAGTCTAGTAGGAGCTAGAAGGGAGGCTCTTTGAAAACTGAAATAATGACCTCCCAGCCCCAGGGGGAAGATGTGAATCAGCAAGCTAATTACCTCCCTCCCCCAGCCAGCTCTGCTTTCCTCTGCTAGTTCTCTCTAACAGTCTGCCAGGCAATGGAGGCTAGACCCAGCAATGGAGTGGGAAACAGGGGCCAACATAGGACAGTTGGGCTGATTTCTAGCATCTTCTCAGAGCATGCTTTTATTACTTGATTTCAAGTATTGGGACATCAGATATTCCTATATTCAAACAGGAGTACCAAAACACCTTCCAGAGTCAGAGAAATGATTTGGAGAGCAACCAACATTTTGGATGGCCCAGGGCACTGCTTCCCTAAGTTACAGCAGGTGACCTTGGGGCCATTTGGGAAGGGAGGAAGAAAATAGTCTCTGATGAAAGTTAGAACCTCCTCAGAGTAGGAGGGACTTAGAGTTGGAATCCTTGACCACTACAGGTTGGACTAGAAGGCTAACTAGAGATTCTGGGATTTCTTCCTTTCCATGTCCATTTACCACTAAGTTCCTGCAAAATAGCAGCTATAAAGCATTTTGCAAATCCTAAAGTGCTCCATAACTGTTAGCTGTGATTATTATCCTTATGATTCTTCTTCTCTTAGTGGTTTCTGAGGGCAGGGCAAGGCAGGGCTGGTAACAGACTCTATCTTCAGTTGAAGAATGCCCCGCTGTCTGCTTTGTTAGGGTTATTTTCCTGAAGGGTGAGCAGATGGAAAGCACTGGGGCTTGGAGAGCACACAGAGAAAAAGAAAAAACCCCAAATCGCTAACCTCCAAGTGGAAAGCACTGCTTGTTCTCACACAAAGGCTGCTTGCAAACAGACCCGCCATTAAAGGGCACAGGCCTAAGATACTTCTTCATTGTGGTGACTGCCCTCTGATCACTATCACTTATAATGCATCCATTTTCTCCGAAAACAGATGCAGACATTTTGTACGCAGCTATATTTCATACGCTAAAGCTATAAGGCCATGGTCTGCATCAAATCTTCCGCCAAAGCACATGTTGGCTGTTTCCACTGTCCTGAGATTCCAGCCCTTAATGTGAGAGTTTGGGGCTGACAGGAGGGCAGTTGACCCATAAATTTGGGAAGATAATCTTAAATCGCATTCCTCTCCAATATAGTTTTGGCTGGTGGCCTTTCAGCCTATCTCAACTAGGCTGTCTTGGCTCTAGCAACATGGTACATTTCTCATTTGTATCAAATACCCTTTGACTCGAGTAATCTGTTATGCTGGGCTGTGTCCTAACAAGGATCACAGTACCAACTGATTTGCCATGAGGTTCTAACTATAGCACATACATCTGGGAAGAGATCACTGAGCCCCCCGACTTTTCAACTCACTTTATGGAATACCACAACCAATTGAGGATTAAAGCAACTGTGAAGTAAATTAGTTGCTTAGCCAAGAAGTTGTTTTGACTTATTTTGTCACTGACTTGACTGAATAGACTGACTACTTGGGTGTTATGTCTGTCTATACACACAGACTGGTTTGGGGGAGAGTGGGCAACAACAGTTGAATTCGGCCAAACAATCAGTTACTTGAACATTTTTCACTGAAATCAAATAACTGGTTAGTCATGGAATCATGGATTTGGCGGGGGGGCTTTAGAGGTCCAGGCCCCTCATTTGATAAGTGAGGAAACCCTAGCATAGAGAAGTTAAATGATTTGTTCAACATCATACAGGTAGTCAGAGGCAGAGTCAAAAGTTGAACCCAGGTCCTCTAACTCCAAATTTAGATTTCTTTCCGATTCATACAACCAGGCTCCAGGTACTAATAGATTTTTTTTGTTAATCATTTTTGAAAGACCAGTTTGACTACATTTGAAAAATGATGTACTCATTGTTTCATATACGTTGGCCAAAGAAAGGCAGTAGGGTATAGTGGATAGTGCACTTCGCCTGAAATCAAGGAGACCTTAGTTCCAATGCCGTCTGTTTCACTTATAACCTTATGACCATAGGCAAGTCCTTTAACCTCAGTGAACCTTGGGCTACTTCCAGTTTTACAAAGAGGAGCTGTCAGGAAATCACAGGGCTAAATACATCAGTACCCAAGTTCTCATTATAACAACGCAAGTCTCCAGGGTCCTACATATTTGGTGCAGTAGCCTATCTTCTCGTATTTAGAAAGGTGGGGAAAAAGTTTGTGCTTGGCTTAAGCATGCCGCTCAAGTATTTTTGTGTCAATGCCTCAGTTGATACTACATGTGCATATGGACCAAGACTTTAAAAATCAGAATCAGGTGATTGTAACCACATAGAAGTTTAGGACAGTGTACCTCCTCTCTGAAAGGACAGGTCTGCATAAAGGAAAACCTTCTCCAACAAGGAGCAGAAACCCCCCCAAGTCTTTCCATGTGAAATGGGAAGTAAACATGCCCTGGGTAACAGAGGGAGTAAGGAGAAAATTTAAGACTTAAAGGTAATGGAGGACTGGAGATGGAATTCTTAGGTATAAGGTGAAATAAATGGCTAACTCTGATTTGGGGATTCCCTTCCCTCAAGATTTCACTGGCAAGACTCAGTGGTATCAACCTATCACTAAACATCCAGATAGAAACTGAAATAGCCACATCAAATTTAAGTGTTTGATCTGCATGATACCACTGTCTGGGTATTTTAGGTAATTAAAAGGCAACTTGGCAGCTAGGTGGCACTGCAGTGGATAAAAAGCTGGGACCGAAAGTAAGGAAGGCTCCTCTTCCAGTGTTCAAATCCAGCCTCAGACACTTACTTACTAGCTGTGTGACCCTGGGCAAGTCACTTCACCCTGTTTGCCTCAGTTTCCTCATCTGTAAAATGAACTGGAGAAGGAAAAGGCAAACCACTCCAGTATCTTTGCTAAGAAAAGCCCAAATGGGGTCACGAAGAGTCGGACATGACTGAAAACAGCCAAGCAGCAAAGGCAGCTAGGTGGTGCAATGGATAGAGTGCTGGGCCTGGAGTCAAGAAGACCTGGGTTAAAATTTGACCTCAGACACAGGCTATGTGATCTTGGGCAAATCACTAAAATGCTGACTGCCTCAGTCTCCTCAACTGTAAAATGGGGACGATAATAATGATAATAGCACCTACTTCCCAGGGTCATTGTGAGGCTCAAATGAGATGATACTTCTAAAGCATTTTGCAAACCTTCAAGTTCTGGTGATTATTATGATTATGGTTATCTTGGTTTGGAACGGATTTTAAAAAAAATTTCCAGCTGGATGTTTGTTGCTATGTAGTCACAGCCCTTGTTATTCATGAACTCTATTCCAAACTAGCTTGAAAACAGCCACTCTTCAAACTGGCAAGTTGGTAAAAGGGAAGAGCTCCAGATGAATTTTTATGGCCCAATTACAAACTCTTAAGAATGGGTTAATGGAGACAGCCTCACCTCAAACCATTCTCATTTGCAAAGGCAGTATTTTGATATGGTGACCCACCAAGAAAGGGCTACAGTATTCTCACCAAGTCAATGCTGTAACGTACTCATAAACCATCTATCCTCAGCCTTCTAACTATTTATAAACTGTCTATGGCTCATTTTTTCTTTGTCATTTCATTATTACAGATTTGAGATCACTAGCCATCTGGAGCTTCATTTCATCAAGCTCTGATTTGTCCTTGGAGCAAGGTAACGTGGGACACAAGCATAAATGCTGCCTTTCCCCCCATAAATGTCCTTGCTAATTTTAAATCATTTATTTTCTACTACTTTGGTTTATTTAAAATTGCTCATACATTCATTCATACATACATACATACCATACATGTATGGTTATATGTATTAAGGAGAATATTATTTAACCACTGCAAAAGACAATTAAAAGCAATTAATCAGTTTTACTTGTAGATAACTTTCAGACTGTGGCCTAGAAGTGCCCAGTAGCTTCATGTGACTTATGGTATATTATCAATGGGTCAAGAATTTCGCCTCTATCTTGCCACACCCCCTCTCCATCATACATACATACTAGCATTAACATCCACCTGGGGGACCACAGCATCCTACAGAGAAGAATAGAAACTCTGGATGTCACACCCCAATTTTCTGTTCAGTCATTTCAGTCGTGTCTTCTCTTTGTGACCCCACTTGGGCAAAGATACTGGAATGGTTTACCATTTCCTTCTCCAGCTTATTTTATAGATGAGGAAACCAAGGCAAACAGGGTTAAGTGACTTGCCCAGGGTCACACAGCTACTAAGTGAAACTAGGTTTGAACTTAGGTCTTTCTGACTCCAGCCCTGGCACTCTATCCACTGCAGCATCACCTAGCTGCCTCCACTTCCCAATTACTACTATAGAAGATGCCTCTCTGGCCAGGGATATTTTAATAAAAGTGACAGGTAAAATCCACATTCATTCACTAAATTCCAAGAGAATGGTATGAAACGTTTCTCAGACTTCCCCAATTCTGCTTCACTTGTATTTTCTCTGGAGGGAAGGGTCTTTTGGATCTTTTTTTTCAGCTTGCGGACATTGAAGAGTTTGTGGGATGCTAGAGGAGAGGCAGTGTGGGGCAGTGGTAGTGAGAAGCCCAGCTCTGCCAGTTGCTACTGTGAGATCTTTGGCCATGCCACTTGAATTCTCTAGGCTTCGGTACCTCCTCTGGAGAATAAGGTGGCACTGAGTGCCCTTTGAGGTCCGCTCCGCCTGTAAATCTATGATCCAAAAGCTCCGAGATCTCGGGATAAATTAGTCCAAGTCCCTTATTTTCCAGAGGAGGGCAATGAGACCCAGAGAGATTAAGAGATGAGCTTAAGGTTACAGAGGACCTTGGACAAGTGGAACCTAGGGGCCAATTCATCTCCAGGCCCACGAATTGACACAAATCACAAGCCAGCGAGTAATGAAATCAGCCCAACTTGGCTACTTACTTGCGCAGGCTCAAATATGTCCCTTCCTCTCTCTGGGCTTAAGTTTCCTCTTCTTGTAAAATGAGACATTGGATCTCAGTCCCACTCCTTACCTATTTGTGTGACTTTGGAAGGGCAAAGTGTAATAACGGGGACAGTACAGGTCTTAGCATCATAAGCACGTGGACTTGAATGCTGCTCTCTGTCACTTACTAGTGGTATGACTGTGGAAACAAGTCACTTCACTTTTTTGGAGCCTCAGTTTCCTCATCTGTAAAATGGGGGCATTATACCTGTAGTACCTACCCCATGGACTGGTTATGCAGCGCAATGGAGATCATGTGTACAAAATGCCACCTATATAAATATTAGCCGTTGGTATCATCATTTACCTTTCAGGGCCTATTTCCTTATCTGTAAAATGACCAGCTTAGACTAGATGATCTCCAAAGTTTCTCGTAGCGCAGATATTCTGAAATTCTCTGACGTTCATTCAGAGGAATCAGCCCTTGTTCCTGCAGTCCAGTCTTCATTCCCAACAGGGCTCAGGCCTAATCAGGGCTTCTGAGAACATCAGTAGCACCGTGGATGGATGAAGATGGATTTGCACAGTGGATGGGGAGTTTAGGCACATGTGTCCACTTTACTAATATCTTTTTTGGCCTGAACTTCCAAGATAATAATAGTAGCTAACATTTATATTACACTTACTGTGTACCAGGCTCTGTGCTAAGCGCTTTACAATTACTATCTCATTCAATCCTCATAACAACCCTGGGAGGCAGGTGCTATTATGATCCCCATTTTACAGGTGAAGAAACCAAGGCGCACAGAGGTGAAATGACTTGAGGTGGCAGGGCCACCCTGCTAGTAAGTGTCTGAGGCCAGATTTGGACTCAGGTCTTCCTCACTCCATGCCTAGCCATGGCCAGAAATCTCACGGTAGCAAGTGGCAGAGCTGGGCCTCTCACTACCACTGCACCACACTGCCCCTCCTCTAGCATCCCACGAACTCCTCAATGTCCACATGTTGAAAAATAAATCACCGAATTCTGCTTCTTCCTTTACTTTTTTCCCACTTCTACTGCACTGACGGAGTTTTTCTCTTTTAAATGTTATCTCCTTTGCTGCTCTTATCAGTAGATGAGAATTAAGACTTAAATAGCTGCAACCTTAGCCTGAACCACTTGTAGCTTTGGAAACCCAGAGGCATAAATAAAATCACGGGAGACATGAAAACAAAATAGGGTACCAAGAAAGGGTGGGCATCAGTTAGATTTGTTTTTAATTTAAGAAATGCTTTTCTACCCTTGTCCTATGCAAGTGAGGGAAAAAGTGAGCTTTTGTGCAATATTGACCCTAAGCCTGGTAAGACCATTCAGTGGCTCTTGTTCTGGAAGTGAACAGTGGGATCACTTTCATTTGAGGCCCCTCTTAGAGCTTAAGGCCCAGTCCCTGCCCTTCTGTCTGCTTGGCCTAGGAACTGGTAACTCTCCTTAGATGATACTCAGGTCGCAGTATAAACCCTCAGGATGATATTACTGTAGCTTCCCCATGTTGGGTATGGTCCAAAGAGTCAGAGGGAATGCTGGCCCCATGGTTACTGATATCTACTCTCATGTTATGAATTATTTAACAGGTTAAAGATTGGTCTCATCTTCTCTAGCCAATATATAGCCATTGCAGTCTACAGGAGGAGGCAAGCAGGCATTAATAAGTTTAAAGTCATCCACTCTAACTTCACTGGCCCTGGGGGACTTGAAGCTTCACTGGCCTCTTCCACTTTGATCTTTCTCTGATGACCAACCATAAGACAGAACTCTCAATAGAAGTAACTAGGGAGAGAAGTAGGAGAGAAAGGTGGGGGGGGCACAGAGAGAAAGACAGACAGACAGAGACAGACAGACAGAGAGACAAGGTGAAATCACAAGCTCAGAAGCTGAAAGGGACCTTGGAGGTCTTCTGAGTCCAACCCCCTCACTGCAGAGAATGAAGGAGTCATGACATAAATTCAGAACTGTCTCTAGATATATAAAACTGTCTAACGATATCTTTATGGACTAGGTTTCCTGGTTAAAAGGGACATTTATTAGTGCCCCATTATAATACTTTCAAGCAACGCAACTCAAGTTTATCCCTTTGGACTCCACTCAAGTCTATCTCCCTCACCCCCATCCATTCCTCTCTGAGTATACCATGATGCAGAACATTATGGAAAGAGTTTTACCTTCGTTTCTGATTGGGGCAGCCTTACCATTTCCTTCCTTAATTCTTTGGTAGAGGTAGAAATCATTTTTCTCAATCCATGGGCCTTTGGTCAGGCTATATTTTTTCTTTTATTACCCACAAACTTGCTATGGGTCAAATTCTAGTATCCAAGACATGCCTTGGCTACTGTCGGAAGTAGCTCAGTCTTTCAGGCCAGTACTTAAGAAATTTAAGTGCTTGAAAGTGGCTGAAAGAGTTGATGGTGCATGGAGCTTATATTTTAGGAGGACTTGAGCAAATCAGTCAATTTCTCCACTCTCTCAGTGTATGGAAAAATGACTATGCTGTCCTTGCTCCATCAGCCTCCTCCCCCAGTGGACTAAAGCGATGACCCAGACAGGAAAGAAGAATCCCACAATTTACCAACAGGCAGTGAAAAGCCTAACAAGGCACTCAAAAGAGAAATCCAGCTTTATATTTTGTAAACCTTTTAGTCTCCATATATCATGAGGAGACTGGGAGCCAACTAGTCTGAAATGAAAGATTTTCCAAGTTGGCCAAATATTATATTTTGGTTTTCCTGATAAATTGCTTTCTATTTAATCAAATTGAAGAGTCAGGTATTATTCCCCAAAGTACAAATATCCAGAACAGAGCTCCTTGCCCATCAAAGATTATTGAAATTGCCTATAGTCTGAAATCAAGTCCTAAATGGCTTAGACGTTTCTCAGAATTAGGTTTGAATCAAAGGATTATATTGAACTGGTAACTTGCTATTTACTTGCTCTGAAAAAACACCACCTCTCTCCTCTCCCTCCCCACAACTATCAGCATAAAAAGGCAGGGAAAAATCTGATAATTTATAAATCAATAAGTAAATGGGATTCGATCTGAAAATGTATCCTAATAAGGAGCTAGATTGTACACTCCTAAAGGACAGGGACTATGTCTTTGTTATTTTTGTACTCTGCACAGCACCAACCACAGTAGTAGGCCCATTGAAGTCATTCAATAACCATTTGTTGAATGAATGGATAAACCAGTTTAATGGCCTATTCCCCCTAAATGCCTTTTTAAACAAGACAAAGAGATTGGCCTATTAGAGGGAATTTTTATGGTATGATCAATGTTGCTCTTGGGCCAGCTGGTCCATCTGAAGGTCAGAGGTGATGATGATTTCTTAGGCTTAGTACCGCTTTTGGGAAAGGGGAGAAATTCTGAAGGTCTTCTGCCCTCTCCTCTTCCCTCCTCTCCCCTGCTCTCCCCTCCTCTCTTCTCCCCTCCTCTCCTTTCCTCTCCTCTCTCCACCCTCCTCTCTCACCTTTCAAGCCTATTTCCCTAACTTGGTCCAAATGGTAAAATATTTCCAGATTGAGAACTGTGAAGCTTCAATGATGGTTTTCTTGCCCCTACTGAGCAGATGAAACATTCCTGACCCACCGCTGCCCTGTATCTCTAAATGAATGTTCCTAGGGAGACATCCAACTGCCATATTCAGGGAAATTGATCAAATGAGAGACACAAGATTTCCTTTAGAATAAGTGGAAGTCACACAAGTGGAAAATGAGATGCTCTTTCAAAAGGACAGCCCAAGTTGAAATGAAATCATCAAAACTTTAGTGGAGAAAATGGTCTTTTGGCATCTAAGCATCCTTTTTTTTCCGTTTTCTGCTACAAATCAACTGCTTTTCCAGGAGGGACTCCTGTCGGACAGGATTAAGGCTGTGTCAAAGCTGCAGGACCAAGCACCGATTTCTCTATTTATGTGACTTGGGATTTGGTTGCTAGCCCCGGTGAGCACAGCTGCTCCTTGTTTACTCGCTATGTTCTGGTCAGGAATGGCAATCTTTCCATGGCTCAGAATCTTCAACCTGCCCTCTCACTCCACAGGCCTAAATTCAGACAAATAATAAAGTTGGTATTTCCATTGCCAGATGATGTTGTGTTTCCTTTCCTTCTCCTCTCATAATCACCCCTTTGGTCATTCTCCTTCCTTCCCTTGGGGTTCCATCAGATTCTCTCTTCTCTTTTAGGCTCACTGACCTCCCCCCAGTTCCTATTCCTCAGTTTACCACCCTAGCATTTTAATTTTGTTTAAAGCATTTGAATGGGCCCTAGAGATCACCTATTTCAACACCTTTATTTTATAGATGAAGAAAGGGGAGCTAAGAGATGGTGAATAATTTGTCCCAAGTCACCTAGTGAGGTAAGGGCAGACCTGGGAGAAGAACCAAGGTCTGCTGATCCCCACCTTAGGGTTTTTCGCCTCTTGGAAATCCACTTTTATGCCCTTTGTGGGACTCCAATTCATAATCCCTGATTTAGCAGGGGAGCCCCTCACCCATTAAGCCAGCAGGACAGGTATATTAGGTTACCCTGCTTAGGTATCCTTGAGCCTGGAACAGGACTGCTTATTCTTTCTACCCTCTAATCTCCACCCCCAGCTCCAGTTACCTCTTAAGCTAGCACCATCTAGATCATTAGGGAGCAAAACCTCGGGCAGAGTCCATGCTTGTCATCTGTCCTCAGTATGCCCCTTTTCAACCATTCATGAAACCCACCCAACCACCCAAATTCTTTTTAGCCAATCCAAAATCCATGTCATATTCCTCTGGTATGATATATGTATGTGTCTCCCAGACTATGTTCAGAGACAGCCCCAGAGAATTCTCTCTTGGTCCTGTTTGGGTTCACTAACTTTGTATAAGCTATTTAGAGACATCTTGGTTGGGGGTAGGAGCTAAGGAGGAACACAGAGAAATGAGGGCCAGAGGAACATACTGGCCTGGTCTAGGGACAGATGAGAACTTTTTGTTTGTACTCTCCAAAGACTAGGTGAACGTTCTCCATACTCTGCTGCCTCCCCTCCCCTCTCCCCCCCCCCCCAAATACCTGTTGACTAATGAAAACAATTTTGTACAGTGCTGGCCCAAACTCTTATATACTACATATTCTAGATATTATGTTATTATGTCAAATATGTTGGGATAGGACCAATTCCATTGGTTTAGGGCGCTCCCAAAGGAGGCACTTAGCTCTTCTTTGCCCTTTAAATAGCTTCAGAGAGTTACCTAGCCCTAGAGCACTGGGTAGCTAAGAGGCTTAGACCCCATACTGATCCAGCCAGTATGTGTCAGAGGCAAGACATGTGGCCAGGTCTCCCAGGCTTGGAGGCCAGCTCTCTACAGAAGTCAAGCATTTGGGTGACAGACCCCAGTGAGATTTGAACTCAGGAAGAGGTCAGCTCTCTATGCAGGAAGTTAGGCTACATAGGTGACTGGGAGTCAGGAATACCTGAGTTCAAATCCTGCCTCACATACTTCTTAGCTGGGTGACCCTGGACAAGTCACTTAACTCCTTTCAGCCTCACTTTCCTCACCTGAAAATGAGGATACTAATAGCACCTCCTTCACATTGTAGTTGTGAGAACCATGTAAGATGACATATATATGTAAAGGACTTTGTAAACCTTCAAAGTGTCAGATAAATGCTTGCTAACTATCGATAGTCTTATGAACTATTACCCACCATGCCATACTGCCTTTCTGAAAAGGTTTTACACATTCAGTCAGTCTCTAAGAAAATAAATGGACAGCAAGTATTCCTTAAATAAACAGGGTCGTGTTCTCGAAAATCTTAGTTGCTCTCAAACTCTTGGCCACTTTTTGTACCGCCTCTAACCCAATGACATCATATGAGCTCATTTAGTTTGCCTAGTTTGCCCTATAGAACTTCCTTCCTACCTGAATCTGCCCCAAAGGGTCGTGTTTTTGGAGAAATACATAGGAATAGGGCCAAGAAAAGTGTGAAATGGTGACCGTACACATGTGTGGTGGGTGGAGGGGTAATCTTTGCTCCTGAACTGACAGGGGAAATGTGGCCACATGTCAGGCCCTGAATATAGAACTAAAATCAGGTCTCCTGTCTTTTAAAATATTTAATGGCTAGAATTAGGCTCAGGGTTTAGTACATATAAGGAGTATGGTATTGTGGGCAGAACTTTGCATTGGCAATCAAAGAAACTTGGGTTTGGGGCAGCTAGGTGGCGCTGCAGTAGAGTGCTGGCCGTGGAGTCAGGGGACCTAAGTTCAAATCCAGCCTCAGACACTTACTACCTGTGTGACCCTGGGCAAGTCACTTCACCCAAATCACCTTAAAAAAAGAAAGAAACTCAGGTTCACGTTCTAGCTGTGCCATTTATGAGCTGTGTGACTTAGGCCGGGTTATTGGCCCTCTTAGGACCTCAGGCTCCTCCTCTAAAAGAAGAAAGTTGGATTGAATGACCATTGAGGTCTCTCAGCCTTGGCATTCTATGACATTTCAGGAACACGACCTTATTGAAAAAAGAAACACATTCTAAATCAAACTAGTAGAATTAAAGGCCTGATATTTTTCACTTATTCTTTAAAAAACCTTACTTTTTCATTTCACACCTTACCCCCCCCTCCACACACACACACACACACACACACACACACACACACAATGGTCTTTAGATTGCTGGGACAGAAGTTACTACCTACAAATGAGTTCATGTCATTTCAAATTCTTCCAAATCAACAAGGTTGATTTCCCTAGAACTGGGAAGGTAGTGGGGACACCAACAGAAGGAACCATACAACCCTGCCCCCCCAAGAATGGACAGAATGATACAAGGTTAAAGAATGAAGGATAGCTCCAAACTTATAAAGGCTGATTTTGCCTTAACAGTCACAGTCATCAAGAAAATTCTGCCTGGTGCCTCTTTTGTCAGTTATCTGCCAGGGATGTGGGAAAGGGATTATCTTGCTGCCTACCTCACCTGACACTTGAAAAGCACCCTTCCTAACAGAGCTGCAACTAGGAATCCTTTTACCCAGGCACGTCTCAGGAGAGGGGACCCACAGTGATGAGACCCTGGGGCAGGGTGAAGGGGCCAGGCAAATGAGTGAGTTCATGATACCCAGTGCAAGGAGGCATGGGGACAGTGGCTTCTGAATTGCTGCAGGGAGAAAGTATATTCTCCCTAGGCAGTAAATATATATTCCCTTAGATGTTAGCACCCTGGAGAAAAGTCCCAGTCACCACACCCTAGTTGTGTGTTTGCTTCTCAGCCACAATTTCCAAAGGAAAATACAGTTGGCTGCCACTCTTTTCTCCCAGAAAAAAATTGTATACTACATATAGAAGGAATGATCTCATAAACACCTTTCCCAACAAACAATACAAGAATAGGTCTCTAGGGGCTTCCATTAGGCATTCTTTTCACAGTCCAATGAATTAATTCCTTACAATTTGAACTTTACTGTGGTTACTTTCCATTTCCTGGACCAGATATATATGTCATTTTCCTCTCTGTCATTTCCCTTCTTCACCTCACTCATGAATCCTTGTTGTCTTCTCTTTCTCACTTAAGGAAGAGAGAGAGAGAGACCTGTTGAAATGGGAAGTCCGTGTAGGCCCTGCACACAGACATCTTGCAGCTGGTGCAGCTCTGTCAGCTGACTTCAATGCTTGGAACGGAAATCTTAACTCTTCCAGAAGAGGACCATTGGCTTTAAAATGAACTGAACATCAATAGAAAGTCACTCCTCTTTTCATGAATTACAGTAATACCATCTTTTTTTTAAACAAAAGCTCATTACATTAAGTGCAACAGAGGCCTCTTAATAAATCTCTCTATGGCAACCAAAGTCCATCACCAATCAGGAGTAGCCTGTGCCTGCCTTTCTGCTCCTAACCTGCCAGGGCCTCCCAGGGTCACAAGAGGTTTGTTTGGCTTTTTAAAAACTCCAAGAATTATCTTTAAGGGCAAGAAAGCCAGTAAGTTATAACTTGTCACTTTGTCTGGGGGCAACAAGCCTCATTTGGATGTATTAGAACCCCTAAGAGGAGAGTTATAATCAGCTAATTGAAGGATCAATTAGGGTGAGAAAAGAGACACTCGAGAACAATTTGAGTAAGACTAGAGACAGAGAGAGGTATTTCCTGATCTCTGATGGATTTGATCATACATATATCTCTGAAAAGTCATTTTTTCTTTTTGAAAAATGCTTGAGCAGATTTTACTAAAGAATAGCATTTGCTTCCAAGAACAGAAGGCAAAGATTCAACCATAAAAAGTTTGAGAAGTTAATGCTTTAAGACAGGGTCAGCAGTCACTGATGGATGGATGGATATAAGGCCTTCCTGCCTCCCCCAAAATATTTTTCCTTGGCTTAAGGCCTTGTCTCCAAGAAAGCCCATTAAAATGGGAGGAGTAAGGCACTGGGAACCACGAACCACACTTTATCACTCTGGGCTTTTGTTTTCTGTTATTCTTTCTCTTTGAGATGTCTTCTTTCCCCTTCCTCACCTGTTGATTGCTATGCCCTCTTGAGAGGTCAATTCAAATGCTACCTCTTTAAGGAAACCTTTCCTTGGCACTCCTACCTCCCACCCCCAGGCCCAGAAGCCTCTCCTTTGGACCTTTCCCCTCACTAATGTGCTTAATCATATATTACTAGGAATTACATTTAACTGGGCATCTGTCTTTTTCTACTGACACTCCCTTAAGCTCTTGGAGAACACGATGTCCCTAAGGCATGATCTTTGGTCTGGAAAGGACAGAACAAAATTGGCTAATATGGAGGTGAAACACAAGATAAGTAGGGAGATAGTAAGAGAATACCCAGCTCCCCTTAATAATGAGATCAAATCAGCAGGCACAGGTCAACAACATCCCATGGGGCCGAATGAGGTGGGGGATTATCATTGTGGTGCCAGCGTCACTGATTTTTTCAAGACAGTGGAAAACAGGAGAGACTGGTTAAGGACAAATACTGCTGTGATTTTTGGAAAAAAAGCGACATACGCAAATTATAGACCAGTGAGCTTGACGTCAATTCCTTGCAAAATTCTAAAATATTCTTAAGGAAATGGTTAGTGAACATCTAGAAAAGAAAATGGTGGTCACAAAGAACTAACATGGCTTCATCAAAGAGTAGGTCTTAGCAGGTTACAGATTAACTTCATTTTTTCTTCTCTTTTTGAAGGGTTACTAGACTGAGAGAGCAGGGAAATTCATTAGAAATAGTTTATCAGGATTTCATGAAATTTTAAAAAATTTTTGTTGATGCCTTTTGGTTTTACATCACACTCATTTCCAGATATTAAAACTCTTTCCCCAGCCCAGCCCATAAGCCTTCCTTTGTTTATCTAGAGTTTAGCAAAGCACTTAACAAAGTTTCTCATGCTATTCTTATGTACAAGATGGAGAGATATGAGCCCCACGAAAGGCCAGTTAGGTGGATTTGGAACTGGGTGAATGATCAGCCCCCCAAAAGTAGGCATTTATGGTTTTATGAGGTCAACATTGGAATGCCCCAAGTATCTGTGTTCAGCCCCATGCCGTTTAAAATTTTTAACAATAACTTAGATAAGGTCATAGATAGCATGCTTAGCAAAGGTGCAGATGACATAAGGATGGGAGGGACAACAAGCTCAAAAGAGATCTTTATAGTCTAAAACATTAGGCTAAATATTATGATTAAACTTCATAGGGATAAATGTAAAATCGACACTTGGATTCCAAAGGGCAACATTACAAGTATAGGGTGGGGAAGGTTTGGCTAGAGAGCGGATCATCTGAAAAAGACCTGGAGGTTTTAGTAGGCTTAAGTCTCAATATAAGTGAACAGTGTGATCTGGGAACCAAGGAAGCTAATTCAGACAGGCCATGTTGAGAGAGGCTGAGTTGCCAGGACTAGGGCCATGCTGGTCTTGCTTCCCCTGCCCTGGTCAAACCACAGCTGGAAAATTTCTTGATGCCACATTTTAGGAACGACACTGATAATCTAGAGAGTAACTAGGATGTCAGAAAGCTTTGGGATCATGCCCCATATGAAGATCCATTGAAGAAACAGGGGAAGTTTAGCCTAGAGAAAAGAAGACTTAGGTGGGACATGTTAGATGTCTCCAAGTATTTGACAGTCTGGCACACAGAAACAGATTTGGGTTGTTCTTGGCCTAAGAGGGGCAGAAGTAGTAGCAACAGGTCCAGGTTACAAAGAGGCAGACTTAGGTCTGAAGGAAACTTCATACCAACTAGAGCTAACCCCAAATGGAACGGGCTGCCTCTGGAGATAATGGGTTGCCACTCACCAGAGGTCTTCAAAAAAAAAATAACAGGCATGTTATAGTGAGGATTCCTGTTCAGATGCCCATAGAGGTCCCACCCCACTCTGAAATGCTATGATTCTGCGACAGGGCCCATGTCTTATCTAAGCTATGTTTTCCCCCATACCTAGCACATTTAATAAATGTCTGCCAAATTGTAAGTTGGATTATTTATGTATCCCAGGGAGATTGTGATTGAAGGGAGAGGTAGAGAAAGACTAGAGTAAGGAGCAGGTCCAGGAGTGGCCTGGCAGTAGGATCAACATAAGGACTGCTGGAGGCTGGGACAGGGGCACTGAAAGGGGGAGAAGACTACACTCTTCACTTACTAGGCAGCTAGGTCATGAGGTGGATAGAGCATTAGATCTGGAGTCAGGAAGATCTGAGTAGAAATCCAGCCTCACATTCTTACTAGCTGTGTGACCCTGGGCAGATCACTTAACCTCTGTTTGCCTCAATTTTCTCATCTGTAAAATGGGGATAATAATAGCATATACCTCCCAGGGTTGGCCTTAGGATAAAATGAGGTAATATTTATAAAACACTTTGCAAATTTTAAAGTACTATATAAATGCTAGCTACTACTACCACCACTACCACTACTAGTACTATTACTACTCATTACTTATTTACTACTACTACACTACTAGTATTTCAGGATTTTGCCTAGACTCCTTCTTGAAGACCCCACTTAACATTCATATTGCTTTAGCAGGATCCTCTGTAAAGGAAAACTCAGAATATAACCTTTCAAGTTAAGGACTCTGTCCTGGACACTACATCTGGCCAAAATAGTGGAATGTGTCCTAGACAGAGCAATCCTGTTTATGCAATTCCAGAATATTATCAACTTTTCAAAAGCCCCAAGGTAAGACTCAGTTTAATTCATACTTGTTGAAAATGAACATAAAACAAGCTCTGGGAAGCTTATCAAAACAAACAAATAAACAACAACAAAGCCATGCCATGTTTCAGTAAGACTCAGAGAATATTTGTGTTGTCAGGACCTCAGATGTCATCTAAACAACTCCCTCATTTTAGGAAACTGAGGTCCAGATAGGGGAAGGGATTCATTCAAAGTCACCCAGGGAGTGAGGGGATCATTAAGAAAGATCCTAATGCTTATGAATCGGTACTTTGAAGCTCTGTTTACGCTTTAGCCTTGCAATTTTCCTTTATTGACAGTGAAGCTCAGAATGTCCCTCTGCCACACATCATCAAACATGTTCAGTCAAGACATGATAAAATCATAATGTCCCTGTTCCCTCTAATCTTGAGTAGAGTCACCCATTGTGCATTAATGGAATACTATGTACATTTGATCAACAAATCATCTATTTTGACAATATTATGATCCTATATGGGCTTGAATACATACTTTGTGGTTTTGGGTGAGGCAAAAAAACGAACAAAACCCCTAAACCCCAAGTGGAATTCATATATAGAAAATGGGCAGAGCTAGTCTCTTAGAAGCAACAAATGGCATCAGATTCCTCAATGTGAACATTACTCAAGATCTCCAAGAACAGATCAAGGTTTGATTCCTGAAAGCAGAAACCAAAAGTCTCTAAGAGTCATTATAGGATAAGACTGGAAACATCTAAGAGATTTCATTTTGGCTTTCCAGCCCTGATCTAGCACCACCTCCACAGAGAGCAGGGCAATGGATGAACTGTATGTGCAAAGGCTAAGAGAGTCATTTTACTTCAGGTACTTCTTTCCTGTGGTTGAGCTGCTAATGGATTCAGTTTGGTGTCCCCAGGCCAGTGCTCTCATAGAACACATGCTGATGCCAATCTAGCCCTAACAAGTCCCAAGAGGATTTTCCAGATGCCTGAACAGCCTAATGCCACTCAGGCACTCTAGCTCTGGAGCAGGGGTGGGGAACCTGTGGTCTTGAGGTCACATGTGGCCTTCTAGATCCTTAAGAGCGGCCTTTTGACTGAATCCAAATTTTACAGAACAAATCCGACTGAAGGATCTAGAAGGCCCTGTGTGGCCTCATGGCCACAGGTTCCCCACCTCCATTCTGGAGGTTACACTGTCTGTCATTAAGGGCCTTAGCACAAGCTAGTGCTTGGTTATGGCTCTACCTTGGGCACGGCCACAAGTGATGCTAGAGTTAGAGAGAGCCCAACTGCCCAGTTGGCCAGAAGGAAAGATCCAGTCCAGACGGCTTAATTCCAGTGTTCCCTGAGCCCACAGCTGCACTTTGCAACCTCATTTTGCTCCTTATTGCAATCAATGGAGCAATAAAGGAAGTCATGGGCTATCTCTGGGGGGTTGGGATGTACTTATTATGCCAAATGGCACATTTCCATAGCAAAACCTAAATGGAGCTTATAAAGGAGCAGCTACCAGCAAAGCAGAAAACAAACACCTACAAGGAAAACCCCAAAGTATGTGAGAATCTGTGCCCACCAACGGGTATGAACTAGTTTCTCACACTGTCTTCCATGTGATGCTGAAAGACTCTGAGGATACCTTGATGACGGCAATGTTTTCCTCCTAAAAATGAAATGATATATCCAAATATTTACTGTGTGATAATTGGGGGGTATAAAATACGCTTAATTCTCTTTACTTTATACCCAAATTTCCCCAACCCCTCTTTTATCTTAGGGGCTAGTCTAGAATTTCAGGTCCCCCAACTAACATTTCTACGTTCTATCAATAGCTTTTCAAGCCCCAAAGTGTGGTTCTGCAGTAGTTAGTTTGGGAAATGTTGCTTTTAGCCAATCTCTTAGCTCTTGTTAGCTTATTAAAATACATTTACAGCCAAATGTTTTCCCAAGTTACATTTTAAACCTCATGGGGAAGTGACATATGCTTACCATCTAGCCTTCAAAACCTGGGAGTTTGACACCAGCCTAATCAGAAGGGAATAGGAGTTCAAAACATACTCTGGGAAACCCTCTGAGTAGGAATTGACATAGCTCTGCTGATGATGGGAATCTCCGTGTTAGCCCAGGGTGGTGGACACTAATCTTTCTGGAAATGGGAGAAAAGTCCTCAAAGTAGAGGTTGGCAATTCCAAGAGGGTCTTTGGGGTGCTCCTTTAATTGGCTGCCATCACTGTTGTCCTTGTAATGGCAGACAGAGGTAATGTTTTCTTTTTGAGGGGCAGCTATGATCCTTGCTGTTCCTCTTGCTTTCATAAAGAGAACCATTAGTAGAAGGAATAAAGCTGAATGAGAGGAAAGGTGATGAATATAGTTTTAGTCCCCTTTCTGAACCCAAGGCTGCCTGTCCAATCACACCAAGGAGCCAAAGGCTGGACCAGTGTCTACTAGGGAAGCCACCTCACAACACCCAAATGGACATGGGAGCATTTTGTCCTTTGAGCCTGGATTTTCCCAGATGATCACAGTTCTGAGTATACAGTGAAGAGCATGATTTCCCTCTAAGATGCAAGGACTGACTACATTCTGAATGTGAATTTCTATCAATGATTTAGTGTAGGGCACTTGAAAAAAATCCCAAGGTTTTGAAATGGAAAGTCTGCACAATCAGTTGGCGGAAGGTGCGTGTTACTATCTAAAGACAATCTGGCCTTGGCTCTCACGCTCAAACCTAAGATCCTGGGGAGTGCTCCTTATTCGTGGCTGAGATTTTCGACCTTCAGTCTTGGTCATTGTCCCTGCAAGCAGACTGGCTCCCCAAGCCCCACTTTCCCCAGCTCCCTAGCACCATTTGTCTGCTCTTGTGTGAATCAGTAAACTGTGAATCATCCTCATGTACTAGAGAAGCCATGAAACAGACACTGAGACAATATCAGTTCCTGTTTACAGTCACTGCTTTGTTCCCCCACCCACACAGAGAAATTTCTCCAAAATGACCAGAAAGAGAAAGAAATTGAGTTCATTTTTTACCAGGAAAGTTATTTCTAGGTATTAAAAATGTACAGTAATCCATGTCATGCATTTTTCACTGAAGCCTAAAAAATGATAAATTAAGGAAAACTCCAATACAACAACTGAACCTATATTAATAACCCTCATCTCTGACTTAAAAATCCAAGGTAGCAAGTGTCTCCTCTTTCTTATGTGGCAACAAAATATTGTTGTTAATTAGAAAGGGATTAATAAGTGATTAAAACAATTTGTTTTGAAGGACAAAAACTAGACATGTTGGAGCCCTCCTTCTTTTCCCATTTTCCATAGGTTATCTTTGACAGGGTTGCTAGAGAATGACTAAGGGCCACAGAGCAAGTCACCTATTCCCATTCAGGAATAGCTGGTGCTATAAAACATCCCTTTCACCTGGCTATCATCATTAGCAAAATGATCAACAAGGAAATGTGCTTTGTTTCTTGGCCTTCTGAATTAGCTGGTTTTGTGATCTCGGTAGTAGCCTTGGTTTCACTAAAGGAATTGACTGCCTGTATTCATGACATTTACTCAACTCTCCCAGAGTTACAGATGATGGAGTTATGTGTCCCTTCCTTTCTACTTAGTTGCTCCACTTAGGAGTGGGTGATAGAAGAACTTTTGTGGCATATTAGGGATGAGGAAACATAACCTAGACCTTTCCATTGGATTTCCTATTTATGTCTTCACCAAAAAAAAGCAGACTGGCAAATCAGTCTAACATTTGGTGGATGGATGAAGGGCTGAGATGACAGTCAGGATGATTCAGGCTCTAAGCTCCTCAGTAGCAACAGTTAAGCCTAACTGGTTCAGATAATAATAATGGCGACAATGATGGCGTTTCTCCCACAACAATCCCAGGAGGTTGTCAATACAAGTATTATTAACCCTATTTTACAGACTAGGAAAATGAAGCTCAAAGAGAAGGAGACTTACCCATGGTCACAGAACTATTAAATGTCAGGTCTCTAGATGTCAGGTTGAATGGTCTTCCCATGGTACTCAAGATAATTTTCTTAGTTTTTGACTTTCCTTTGCCATAGTAGACATGACTAAATTTAGGTTTGAAATTCTGTACCTTAGTTCCTTTCATTTTCAAAAAGGGTATTTTCAGCCTATATGTGGTTCACAGAAAGGAAATTTGACATGAAACCTTTGACACGAAAAAAATGGGAAGATAATGCACAAAACAGCAGCAGCAAAGTGGCTTTCCATGAAAGAAGCACTGATTCCAGTAGAAGATAAGCTTCTTGAGGGCAGGGACTGGTTTTTGTTTGTGTCTTTTTAGCCTTGCACCTAGTAGTTGAGTTGAACTGAATTAAGAGGGGAGGAAGGGTTGTGTTCTTTGCAGGGCATTTCAAGTAACATACATTCAGAAAATACTGGCATCTGAGAGCATGCCTCGCCCCAGAGAAAGCCCTGGCTGGGGAAGTCCCTTGCTAGTTCTAGACTGCTTTCAGCTTTAAAAAATCTCACTGCTTTTGATGTGGGGAAATGGCATGATCTGTCCTCTTGGTGCACAAAAAAAGCATACCTCATTGTGGGCAAAAAAAAAAATAAAATAAAGACTCAGGCAAACATAGGATGTTGTTTCTAATTTGCATCAGAAAGAGGAAGGTCTTCTATTGAAGAGATTTGAACACTAAGCAATATTGATATGGTAGAAAGGTCACTGGCTTAGGAGGCAAAAGATCTGAGTTCTAGTCTTGGCTCTGCTGTACACTAGTTGTGTGACCTTGGGCAAATTCCTTGTGACCACTTACCACATGTACAACTTTTGGTAATTCATTTAACATCTTTGGGCCTCAGTTTTCTAATCTGTAAATTGGGGAGAAGGTGAACTGGATGACCTTTAAGGTCCTGTCCTGCTCTAAAATCTGTGATCTTCCATCTATCTTGTGTGTCCTTATTTGTTGTCTTTCTTATTAGGGTGTGAGCTCCTTTAGGCAGGGACTCTTTTTGTTTTTCTTTGTAGCTCTAGCACTTAGCACAGAGCCTGGCACATAGTAGGCACTTATTTATTATTCAATCATTTTTCAGTTGTGTCCGACTCTTCATGACCCCATCTGGGGTTTTCTTGGCAAAGATCCTGGAGTGGTTTGCCATTTCCTTTTCCAGCTCATTATACAGATGAGGAAACTGAGGCAAACAGGGTTAAATGACATGCCCAAAGTCACACAGTTAGTAAGTGTCTGAGGGTCTGAGGCTAGATTTCAATTCAGAAAGCTATCTTTTCCTGACTCCAGGGCCAGCCCTCTACCCTCTGCATCACCACCTAGCTGCCCCTCCAGACCTGGCACTCTAGCCCCTGTGCCACCACCTAGCTGCCTACTAGGCACTTAATAAATGCCTACTGCTGGATAGCAAGCATTTAAGACATGCTTGTTGACTGACTAATTTGACGATCTCTACACTCTCTTCTGGCTCTAAAATTCAAGGAGCCTATTTCACTCTCTGCTTCCCCTTTCAAAATGAAAAGAATTCATAGTAGGATAAATGAGAGTATTTATTCCATGATGTAATTGGGAAATCAGCTGAGCGAACTTGTCACCCGGAAAGTTTGTAGAGGCTGCAAACCTGAACAGGTGTAAAAAAAGGGTTCAGATGAATGTATGTTGCTAAATGGCACGAAATGAAGAAAGCTGGAAGGATTCTTGTTTTCTTTTGTTTTGCCAGTGCTGTTCTGAATTCTTGAGTCTGAGGTCACGCTCTCATGCATGACACTTCTTGGTTCTGACACTCAGAAACAGAACCAGAATCTGGATGGCCACAGGACTGAGTGTGAGTTTCAATGTTCTTAAATGGCACTCGAGGCTAAGGGAGCATTTGGTGTTATCATAGACTCTCACTCCATCCTCTAAACGTTTCAGGCTTTGCTAAATTTACACCAACAAGACCTGAACTTTTAAATTTGCTGCAGTTACAAATTAACCTCCCTTCAGCTCCCCCCGAACTCAATCACCAAGAACACCAGCGCTACAAGTTTCAATGGCTCTGCCATCTCATTGACATGGACACTCCTTCCATGGGGACAGAGAGCAAACCATCCATGCCTTTTCATCTTGTGCAAATCTTGGCGATGTTCTTTTGTCAGTTCTCCATAATGGATCTAACCAGCATGCTAGAGGGCTTCCTCTGGGTCTTTGAATATTTCATGGAGACCAGCCCAGCACTCTAGCTGCCCATCTGTTATTCCTCTCTCATTCTATGACATGACTGACCCACCTCCTTTTCCACTTTTATATATATAAAGAGATGTAATATAAGTAATATATACATACTACATACGTATTATATAATAGAAAAATAGAAAAAATACAATAGAAATATATATCATAGAAAGATATATAATATAATATATCATTATAGTTGCCGCTTTTTGAAGTCATCATCATTGGTCAAGTGCCACAGATTACTTACACAGGAATCCATGTGGAAGAATATCCATATATGCATATATATGTTCATATGGAAAAGCTAGCTGGAATGGGGTAGAGGGTGGGAGGGCAGACTTCACAAGCAGAAACTCTCAGTGGCCCCTTTTCTACAGCTGAGTTTCCTGGGGCACTGAGAAAGTACTTGCCTCGGGACACATTGCTAATATGTATCAGAGCCCAGATTTGAACCCAAGCCTTCCTGGCTCTGAAGTCAGTTCTCTAGCCACTCTACCATTCCCATTCTTCTGTTGTACAGCCTTGAAATCTGAAAAGAGAATTTTTTCCCCCTTTCTTAGGCTCTTTTTAGTAAATTTTATTTTTCAAAAAAGAAAGTATGTACATTATTATGAAAGGCCTAATTTTGCACTCCTCTTCTTCTGCCCCCCCCCCAGCTTAAAGAAATTTTATTACTGGTCTTCAGAAATCCAAAGAACCTAAGAGGAGGTTTTAGAAAATGGTTGGATTTTAGTTGATGCTTTAACAAGTTCATTAAAACTTGTTCATCAAAATCTTATGGAAGCGAATGTTGAAAACTAAAACTAAATAAATTAAAAAACTTGTTCATCAAAAAATAAAATAAAAACTCTCTAGCTATTGTTTAATAATAGTTCACACAGCTTTAGACCTTCAAGGTTTACAAAACTCTTTCCTCATAACAGGTAGAAGGGAAGTATTATTATCTACTTCTTACACATGGGGAAACAGAGACCTGGGAGTTAAGAAAGCATCAGAGCTGCAAATCCAAGTCGGGTTCAGCGCTTTCTCTACAACCATGCTGCTTCTGGATTTTTCTCGAGGTCTCTGCTTAGATTATCCCATTGGGAATAAGGCTCACCTTTCCATTCACATTTTTACCTTCAGCATACCGGATGACGACAATTCCCAAAGTGTACATACAATGTGAAATGGCTTTAAATTTCAACACTTTACCTCATTCTTTTTGTCCAGCCAGGAAAAAAAGATGCTGAAGTTTAAAAGGTTAACATTTGACTTCCAGACCCATCTTAAATTCCCACTTGAAAAAGTAAGATGGCTTTGAAATACAGGATCATTGATGTCTCTCTGATAGCCAAAAACCCCCACTAAACTCAAAAATAAGATATCAGATTCTTAGCCAAACTAGTCTTTTCGAAGCCTGAATTTCCCAAGTCCCACAGTTTGTAGGGCTGAATTTCCTGACCATTCAGAAGAGTGAACATTTTTTTCAACCCCGAAACACTGGCCTCTGAGTTTCCAAAGCATGAAATGATCAAACGAGATGACATTTTGTAAAGCGTTTAGCACAGTGCTCAGTACATAGTAAACACTATATAAATTCTGGTTGTTGTTGTGAGTAACTGAGTAATCCCTCCCCCATGCCTACCAAATCACCCAATGTTAAAACAGTGAAGAGGACGAACAAATTAGTATAAATATAAATATAAAAAAGCAGTCACTAGGGAAGATGTTTTCACATCTGTAAGGCAAGCTACATAGAGGTCAAAGCCCAGGTTCAGCCTTGGTGCTTTTTCTAAGGCAGATTCCTTACTAGCATCCTTTATTCTGGGAAAAGACACTTAATTAGCTGAAGGGCTTGGTGCTCTGCCTTCAAAAGCATACTCCTCTTCCATTCCCTCAAAGGTCTCTGCTCTGACATTATGCTATTATCAGCATAGCCTTTGAAATCAAATCTGCCTTTTTTCTCTAGGGAATTAGAAGGTAAATTTAAAAAAAACTACATTTTTTTCTTACTCCCATAAAAAATAAACACACAAAAAGGCACAAAGAAACATGGAAAGACAGAGAAAGCATTCCCAGGGTCTCCTCAAATTGGTCTAATGTCTTGGGTGGCGGCTAATTTTGCTGGTTTTCAAATAGAGCACTTTTGAGAACAAGCCCATGTGAGGTCCCTACAGACTGACTTCTTCCAGTCACGAATGAACCAAGAAAAGGGGGTTCTCCTCATAGTAACTAGGCAATTTTGATCATTTTTCCTCTTCAGTAGGTCATGGTATGAGGGTTAGAAAAGTCAATTTGTAATGTTAATTAAGATGACGTTAATTCAATCTCATAGTCCGCTAACCAAGTGAAGCCCAAACCAAGACAATGGGCACAAAAAGAAACATGGGTTTCCCTTATAGGAGTCTCCCTTCGAGGACAAAATCAATCCCATGAGTTTTAAGAGACTCCAAAAGATTCATTTGGGTCTTCCAACTTAGGCTGGATCTAAGCAATGCCCCAACCATCATCTGAAAAGTAAAATATTCACTCAATCAACCAATGACTCTGTCTACAGGATATTACACAAATGTGATTAAACTTTATTTTTCAGATTTATCAAATTGACTGGCAATTTGGTAGACAGCCTTATGAAAACTTTCCCCTGTGACTTAAAAGGTGCCCTTTCATAGAATCGTTACAGGGTCACAGATCTGATTGGAGTTAGAAAAGTCTTCGGTGGTCATCTAGTCCAACCTTTTTATTTTACAGACAGAGAGACTGAGGCCCAGAGAGGGATATGACTTTGCTAAGGTTTTCTTTCCTTGTTTCCTGTTAGAAACCTCACCCTCAGCCATCATTAGATCGCTGCATTAATCAACAGTCATTTATCAAACGCTTACTATTTGGCACAGAAGGGTAGTTCCTCCTGCCCTTGAGGTGCTTACAGTCTGGGCAAGGAAGACATGTACATATACAGGTGTATTAAAAAATGGACACCAGGTGATTTTGGCGAAGAAGACAGTGGCAGCTGAAAAGATGCTTGCCTTCGTTTTTTCACATTTGAAACACAGGCCTACTCTTGAACTTTCACCTCCTCCCCCTTCAGAAATCCCACCATGGGTGCAGAAGCAAAACCAGCTGGGCCAAATTTGTGACTGCTTGTGCCCAACTTCCTTTTCAGTTGAAAGGAGCTGTGAGGGGTACGAGTGAGCAGCTGGGGACAGGATCTGCCCTTCCTATGCTTATTTTTCCTGACCATGAGCCCTGCCAATCGTGTTAGGTGTCAGCAGGGGTGCACCCAGCCAGGAGAATGGTGTTTACTGGAAGCTTTGAAATAACAGGTGGCCCGGAGGAATTTTTGACTGTATCCCGCCAAACTATTTCCAATGCTTAGGGAATCCAGAAAAGAGTTCCAGGTTTTAAATTATTGCTTGGCCTTTCCTTCTTCCTCTCAAATAAAAATTACAGTGTACAGGTAAATCATCATTAGCTATAATCCCCCTTTGACATCCTCCTTCAGAATATACATTCCTGGAGGTGATATTAACACTAAGACCCTTTACGATATCCCACAATACAGACTGTGTTTGCACGAACAGCTGCCAATGTTCCCTCCATAAGAAAGAAAATATTGGGGGAAGGAGGTTCTTCAGATTTACCAGTTGTCTGGTCAACGGAGGGTTCTCAGGTGACTGACTAATTGAAAGGGATACAATTAGTCATTGAAGATATAAAGTTTTATCACACACACCATGGGGATTTGATTCAGCCTCTCCTATTCTTCATAAAAGTTAAAACACCAAAATGCTCCAACCTTGGGTGTGTTGCATAGCAGCTAGACCCCTACCCATGCTCTCCTTCAAAGGTCAGATTTCATACTTTGGGGTTCTTTTTCCAACTGGCTACTACCCATATTTCTTCTTTCCAACAAAGCCTCACCTTTCTCTCACTCTGGAGAAAAAGGGAATGGAGGTATTCCACAACATACTTAAATGCACATTTTGATGCATGCAGGCATACACACACACAAACACAGGAGCTTGACTCCTGAACCCCAACCCCCCAGATTCTTTAGGATACCATTCATTTCCTTTTGGGCTTCTGTGTTTTTGTCTTTAAGCAATTGTAACTCTTAATCACTGGTTACCATGTGCAAAATCCAAGGTGGTGTTTCTTAATACTGCTTTTGCAACACCCTGGGGTGTCTCCAGTCCTCTAGGGGGCTGAGGTAGTGAAGAAAGGGCTGTCATAAAAGTCTCAAAACAAATTGAATTGTACTTAACTTTGATTTTTAAAACAATGAATATATGCCTTCAGCACTTCGGGGCAGAGGGTGGGTTTCCCAAGGACAGTGTCTGACAGCTCCTGGTAGGTTGGAAACCACCGATCTAGAACCCCTATTCTTCTTTCCCCCTTAAGCATAGGCGCAAATGGCTTTGACTTCTTTTTTTGAGTGACTTCATTTAAATCAGTCACCTGATGAGAAAGTGAGATTCCCTGAAGACCCAATGTCCTCATTCTATAGAGAAAGGGAGGGACTACTGTACACAGCTGGAATTTTCCTTTATGTCTAACTGTTCCTTCCCAGGGATTTGCTTTCTATTTTCCATTCAGAATCTGCTCTTAGAAATGATGGTACAGATTTTAAACAAAAGTTCGGCCATTCGCAGGTAGCCCAAGGAGTTGTAATCGCCTGAGAAGGAAGGCCCTTTAGTGTGTGATGACTGTTATGTAAGTTTGGGCTTGTAAAATCAATGAAACACTGGGATTTATCTAACTGCAAATGAGAAGCATGCCTCAGTTACCCTTATCTTAACCAGTTTCTCCCAATTTGTCTCAAGTACGCTCTCCCTCTCACTGGAACTAGTGCTCGCTCTCTCTGTTTCTTTCTCCTCCTCCCTCCCTCTGTGTATGTGTCCTCCTCCCTCCCTCTACGTCTCTGTCTCCTCCTTTCTTTGTCTTTGTCTCTGTCTCTGTCTCTCTCCCCCTCTTCCTCTCTGTCTCTCTCATCCCCCCCTGTCTCTCTCTCTGTGTCTCTCTGTTTGTTTCTCTGTCTCTCCCTCTCCCTCTCTGTCTCTCCCCATCTCCCTTTCTCTCTCTCTCTGTCTACCTCTCTCTCTGTCTCTCTCTCTCCCTCTCTGTCTCTCTTCCTCTCTGTCTCTGTCTGTCTGTCTCTCTCTCTCTCTGTCTACCTCTCTCTCTCTCTCTGTCTCTTCCTCCCTCCTCCCCCTCCTCTTTTCTCCCTCTGGAAAAGCTGCCATGACCAAGTATTGAAGCCTCAGAAGTTACATGGGGAAATGACATAATCTAGAAGTCTGGCCAGCTAACAGGAGGTATTGACATGCCATGACAGGAATCTTTCTTGGTACTTCTTGACTAGAAGGATAATATTCTCAGTACAGAGGTGGTAATGGAGTGAAAAGGAGGGAATAAGTCAGTCAGTGGACAAGCATTTATTAGGGAGATAAATAAGGGAATAAGGGAAGAGCATCAGGGGCCTGCAGTAGGGGAGGCTAGTAGCTGAACTCGTTGGCACTGAATAAATGTTCTTTGGGTTGGGTTCTGTAATGACCATCTCCCGTAGCTCCACACAGCACAAAACTGAGCCCAGGGGCTATCTTGGGAAAGCCAGCAAATCTCTGCTTCCCCACACTGTCCTCCCCATATGAAGAGCACTGAGGTCCGATTGAAACCTAGTGGCTTACCTTGATGGAGGTGGGCAAGTCCCACCCTTGGAGGGAGGGGGTCAGACCTAGTCCCTCTGTTATAAAGAGGATACTTCCAACCATCCTCACAGAATTCTGTATTCATAGGGAACCTCAGAGCTGGGAGAGACCTCCGAAGTCATTTATTCCAACCTATAGTTAAGCAGGAATCCCCACTGCAACATTCCTGCCAAGCAGCTATTCATCCTGTCCCTGAAGACCGTCAGTAAGTGAGAGCCCACTTGCTCTGGATGCAGCCGCCTAGACTTTGGGGCACCTCTCATGCTTAGGCAACTTTTCCAGCTTAGCTGAGTTTTGGAGAATTTGGTTACAGGATGATTAGCTTGTCGGCACAAAAACTTGTGATAACGGGGTACCAGATTAAGGAGAGGTGAGGATCTGTTTTGGTGGGTGGGGGAGAATACTCCTTGCTCTACTGAAGTAAATAAAGACATGGGAGGAAGAATGCAATTCAGTACAGTGGGAAGTAAGAGGACCTGGCCTAGACCTTTGACTCTGCCACTGTGTGTGACCTTTGGCAAATCTGCTCACCTGCATGGGCCTCAGTTGTCTCTTCTGTAAAACGAAGGCATTGAACTTAGCCCAGGGCTCTTAACCTAGAGTCTAAGATGAACTTGAATTTCTTTTGATGACTGCATTTCAATGTAATCCTGTATTTGCATTTAATGCATTTAAATCTAATCACAGAAGGACAGACACGGTAGGCCCCCCTCCAGAAGAACACCTAAAACTGCTTTCATCAAAAGAAGGTTTCTGTGGATCACTCCCTCTAAGAGGCATCTGCAAAATGAAGCAGGAACTGAGAGAGTCACAGCATATAATGAAAGGCCCCAGAGAGAAGTTAAAACAAAGGGTGGGTCTGACTCAGTTGCCCTTCCTTTCACAGGGCTTCATTTGACAGATCCTCTCTTGAATAGGTCTTGGGATGGAGGTGACAAAAAGTTTTCCACCAAAGTGACAGTAGAGAAGAATCGATGTCTTTGGTGGGGAAGAGCCAGAGGTAGTTTCTGGCAATGTTCTCCTTTGGAGCCCCCTTGGAAAGCTGGGATGACTGTGAGTTCCTGAAGGCTATGTCAGAGAAGTCTAAGTTCTTGCTGGTCCTACTAAGCCAGAGAGGCTTCTGGGACAGTTTTGGTAATAAACTACATGCCTGTTGTCCTGAGACTGGCCTAGTTAAGTGCACAAAGGCTCCCTCATCACCAGAAGGCTGGACATCGAGTAATAAATTTGCAGGGCTCCCATGATCCAGAAAGACCATGTATCAAAGGGCAAGAGGGCTCACCATCTGGGTTGGTGGGAGGAATAGCCACCCCTAATGACAGCAGGGATCCTGTTAGTATGTTTGGGCCTTCCAGGTTTTTCTAAGCTGGGCACGTCACTCCCCTTTGCACACACTTATAATCCAGCCAAATCGGCTTTCTGGCCCCAGGTCTCCCATTCCGTACCTCTGCGTTAGCTAGTCCTTGTGCATGGAATACATGCCAGCCTCACCTTTGACCCTTAACATTTCTAGCTAAAGCTCAGCTCAAGTCTCACCTCCTACAGGAGGACTTTCTTGATTCCTCCCACCCCTACTAACTGCTAGGCCTTTTTTCCACCAGCATGGAAAAAAATGACCTTGTATTATTTACTTGGTGTATATTCTGAGGGCAGGGATGGTTTCATTTTTGTCTCTGCATCTCTAGCACCTAGCGTAGTTCTTGTAGGAGCTTGTTGATGAACTGAACCTGATTTATAACTAGTCAAGTTCTGGTTGAAGAGAGCCCTGGGATGAATGCTTGGGGCTGCAGTGGCAAAGTTTAAATAGATAAGTAAATAATCATGTCTTTTGTATTATAAGTAGGAAATAATTTTTTTCTAGCAGTATTATTAGGTTGTGCCGAATCAGCTGCATTCTTGTGCTTGGTCCCCTTGTGACCAAAAGCACCTGCTAGCTAGAGGCACAGTGTAGGGCCAGGGGATGCCGAATTACACTCACTCATCTGGGAAGTTGTCTTACCTCAATGGGTAAGGTTATTCATCAGTAACCTTGACCTCATTAACACTATAAACTGGTCAGACACACACAATTGGCTGGCTTCAACATGCTTTCCCCTATGTCAAGCCTGATCTTAGGGTCATGATACCTTAGGTGTGCTCTCCATAATTAGGCCACAATAGAATAGAACATTTTCCCAACTCAGCATCAAATCAACAAGAACCAACTTGAGATGCTCTCACCTGTCTAGGCTGAGAAGGCAAAGAGGCAGGTGACATGTGTCGCTGGGTCCTCTGCGGCTGCTGCATCATCTGCTGCAGTAAAAACTGTGTACTGTTGGACTGCTGGGCCTGCAGCTGCTGAGCAGAGGCCTGCGGAGGCTGCTGCAGGTAGTGGAGCAGGGATGGCTGCCCTGAGCTCGCAGACATGGATGCCACCTTCTGGGGGGCTGCCTCAGAAGTGAAGTGGGACAGGGGCTTGGTGTTGCCAAAGGAAAAGGGCTCCTGACTCCCAGGGCCTTCACTCACGAGCCCAGATTGCAAACCGCCAGAAGCTTGCTGCAGGATCACATTGAGATTTTTTGATGGGTTGTTGGTCATAGTCTTATACAGTGGGTTCTGCTGTTGCTGTGGCTGTGGTGGCGGTGGGGGCTGCTGCTGCTGCATGCCCGCAGGGTTACTGACATTTGAGATCAGGGTGCCCTGTGGACTGAAGGACTGCTGATGCAGAGCTGGGCTGGAGAGCTTGTCTGGCCGATATGGTGAGGATGGGTTGGTAGTGGCCATGCTTGAGACCAAACTGCTCGAGGGACTCTTGATACTGGTGGTCGGGATGGCAGTGGAGGTTAAGTTGGAAAGCATGACATTGGGAGGGCTGAACTGCTGCTGTTGCTGAGTGAGAATGGGACTGGACAGCATTTCAGAACCAAAGGGCCCGGAGGGCCCGCCCCCAGAGTTACCAGTGACAGACAGATTTGAAAGCAAGGCAGTGGGAGAGGTCTGGAGGTTGCTCCCTTGCAGACTGGTGGATGATATGCCAGACACCATGATGCTCTGAGGGCTGTATGGTTGTTGATGTGGTGATGACCCTGGTGGGTACGGTGGAGAAAGGCCTGGAGAAGCCATGGTAGACCAGCTGGATGTTGGCATTTGCTGTTTTGTAGAAGATACTTGCTTGCTGGCTGCCAGGGCCTTCAGTTGGTGGGCATGATGCCAGTGAGGTCCAGACAAGGTGGGTAAGGAGCCAGTTAGCATATTCCGGGGCTGGCACTTTGTCTGGGCTGTTGAAGAAATGGGGGAGGTGGTAGGTTTGTTAGGAGGACGAACCGGATAGCTCGCTCCCGCAGAGGAGGGCCGCATCTGAGATGACCCACTCGTTACTGTCTGACTGCAACTAGGAGAAAATTCCTTGCTAGTAACATGGTTCTCCAAGTGAGATGTCTGAGGAGAAGGTTTAGGAGTGCTCCTCAAGGCTGGTGGTGTATGAACCATGCCAAGTGGTTCTTCTGGCTTGCTCCCCAGGATATTTTCAAGGTCTAGATCATTAGGAGACGGGTCTGGCATTTTGGTTAGCTCTTCAAGGAGATCTTGAAGCTCCTGATCCACAGTCTGCAGACTGTTTCCTTTTTCATCATAGTGAACCATACTGTCTGGTCCACCCATTGGCCCTTTCTGTCCAACTTCAGTATTTGGTGGCATGGTGAATGAAGATCCAATGTCATTATCATTCATCTGGCTATTTTCAAGTAGGACAGAATGGTCAGCCATGCCAATGGATGAGGAGTTATGATCCAGAGAAAATGGCGACATCTGTATCTCAGAACATGAGCTACTGGGGTTGGTACTTTGTCCCATAGAAAGAGTAACATCATCAAGGCAAGGTCTCTTAATGTCATGAGGGTAAAGGTCATCAAATGAACTGCTGTCAGGAAAGCTGTCTCCTTCCAGTTTCCTCTTAATGGATCCCTGCGACTGAAAGAAAAAGATAATAAGTGTTTGGCACATCAGAGCAGCAAAAGAAATTAGTGAAACAGAGCTCTTCCAACAGAAGCCAGATGCCGAAATGAGACCTTAAAGGTAAAATAGACCTATCTCGATTAAAATGAGCAGATGCCAAAGCTGGATAATATTTTCTCGACTTGTTTCTTTGTCTCTTTTTCTTTTAAACAGTTTTATTACATTTCAAATCAGGCATTAAGCTCCTTATATATTAAGCATGCCAAATAGTTATGTAAAAGGTCTTCTTTGCCCAATTAATAGGAGAGTGCAGTGAAACGAGGCAGAAATCATCAACTGGATGATTTGTTGCCAAAGCCAGACATTTAAGAGCTAACTAGGAAAAATCGAAGATATTTTTTGATTCCTCAGAGCCAATATGTCTGAAATAATCTTCCAAGCTACACATTTTCCAATTTTTTTAAAGTGACATATCAACATGGACATTAAGTTTTCAAACTGTCTCCTTCAAAGATGCTTCCTTGATCACACTCCATCTCCTGTCTCAGCTCAGTGCTTTTGCCCAGGCTGTCCTCCATGCTTGGCCTGTACCTCTTACTCACTTCATCCCCTTAAAATTCTTGGCTTCCTTTAAGAAAGCTCAGGTACCATCTTGTACACCTTATCATCTACCGTCTTGGGTACCATCTCCTTTCCTGATCTCCCCTTCCCCACCCCTACCTCCTCCAGCTGCTGGTGTGCCCCTCCTCCTCAAATTATCTTGTATTCCTTTATCCCTATACAGAAATTCCAAAAACCCCCCCTACCCAACATGCCATTAGAATGTAAACCCTTGAAGACAAGGGTTATTTAGTTTTTCTTTGTATTGCACAGTGACTGGCGCATAGTAGGTACTCAACAAATGCTTGTTAAAGTGAATATTTGGGAAATAACAAACGATGGGTAAAATCTTTAATCTGGAGAATGCCTAGATTCCTATGCTATAAGATCCTTGGATTTTAAAACAAAATGAAGACATTACTAACTCAGAGAATTATTAATCCAGACCTCTTGAAAAATGCTCCCTGAAAACAATGGCTCTTTCATTGGTTTCATTCCTCATGCCAGGCCAGACCTTCTTAAGTACAATTTTTTTGTGGCTATCATTTTAATAACCACACCCTGTATATCAATGGGATTAACACTACAATCACAAGTGAATAGGGACAATAAGAGGGGGGGAATATACTACCTGTGTCCTAATTAATCAAGAGAGGAAAGGAGGAGAGAGAATCTGAAATGGATCGAAATACCAAGGGGGTGAGGAGGGCTCGGAATAGATAGGTTTCCTCTTTAACATGTCTTTAGATAACTTTGGCAGCCTTACAAGGAAATGTGAGGTTGACCTAATGATCCCTGATGCTTAGACATTCTTCTTTTCTGACTGGCTTATATTTAAAGCTGAGCTCACAGTATGGAGACTGTACACTTGCAAACAATAGAGGAGGCAGGCAGCAGTCCCTCTCGTGGGTCTAATTTGGGCTTGGAGTTCTAAATGATCACCTGTCCACTTAATAAACATTTATTGACTGACTGACTGATGTGGATGTGGAGAGTTCCCAGGCACAGTTCACAAGCAGCTGTGTCTAGATCCCAGGTCAGGAAGTTCTAGTCTCCTTATTTCCAGCTCTTATCACAGCTTCAAGGAGAAGTATATTTCTCCCTTTTAACACACACACACACACACACACACACACACACACACACCCCCAGGAGAGGCAGTATTTGGTTTCATTCCAGAAATGGCTGCTTAGGGTTTTCCCTAAACCTGTAACACCTCTAAAGGATAGTAAGCTCTCACAGAAGACACTGCCAATCCAGGACAAAGGGGGCTGAAACATCTCCAAGTTCTCTGTGGGAAGTACTGCCAACTAGCAGGAGGAAAAATGATGGTTGATCTGTGCAGAGTTCTAGAATAAAGAGCTTTACTGAAGGCAGAGAAGATCAGGCCAGTCACACAAGCAAATGCTTCTGGGGCCTCAGAAGTATGAAGATAGGCACTGCTAAGTTGGGGAAAGGGCAATGGAACGGGAGTGAGAAGGAGGCCTATGGCGTGCAAATGGGTACCATCCGTAGTTCTCTCTCATTTTCCATTCCAGGGCATATGGTCTTGGAACCTGCTCTTGAACAGGAGAATCCAGCCTAGAACCCAGAAAGTACTGCCCCACACTTTTCTTTTTTCTTTTTTAGTTTTTCCTCCCCATGCCTTTCTAACAGCAAGAGGACCCCAAATAAACACACATGGAGCTAATGGCTTGAAATTTGGAACTCATGAAAGTAGATTTGATGATGTACTCTAATGGAGGGAAGGTAACACAGTCTGCAGCAGCTACTTCTCATTTGGTCCTTTTAATACAAATTTTAGATGCCTATTTGGGTCCTCAATAGACAAGGAAGCCTTCAAAAAGAGAGCTCAGCCTTTGTAGCAGGCTGGAGGAAATACAGCAGGTATACTCTCTGACATGAGTCATGAGATACTTCTAATTCGAAACACTGAGGTTTGGCGTCCTCCAGATATTGAGGCAACAATGATGATTCGCTTCTTTTGCGGGAATTACAGCCAAGGATCTGCCCTATAGTGGCAGAAGCTTCAGGGTAGAGTGTGGTGCTTTGCCTTTCTCAGGCTTGCTTTCGAAGGCTCCTTTGATTGTACTTAGAAATCTGTTAGAAGCAAACGTGTTATTTCTGATTTTATGGTGAGGGTTTGCAAATACTAGTCATAAAACATGGAGCCTACAGAGTCCTAGTGGTACAGTTTGAATGCCCACCAACTGTAAACAAGGCTTAGTACAGGAGGATTGTGGAGAATGCCAAGAAAGAGAGAAGGGGAAAAAGAAAAAGAAAAGAAAAGCTAACTCTCTTAGCTTCGGCCTTTCAAGCTAAGCCAGTAGACCAATTATCCAAATACATTTTCCTCCCTAAATTAAAAAAAAAGGTTTGCTTCAGTGCTTCTCTGCTGTCACATGATCTGTGGCTCATTTATAATCCATGATGTTCCTATGCTCTCTTTTCCAGAGGTGGGCCAGATTCTTTTCTCCATCTCTCCAGACCCATTTGAAGGTCCTCAAAGGTCAAAGTAGGTGCACTGCCATGGCCCTGGAGTGGTTCTGATGAGAACGGGGTTGAGAATTTCACCAAGACACTTGCCATTTTAGGTCATGTGTTTGTAACTGCTGCAAACTCCTCACTGCTCTGGTTTGACTTCCAAAATCAGCACTACAGGATTCTGGGTCAACTAAACTCCATCTGTTGTTTTTGGCAGGTCCTTAATCAACCATTCCTGGGTACTTCTAGACCAGGGGTTCTTGGGGCCTGTGGATAGATTTCAGAGGGCCAATGAATTTGGATGGGAAAAAATACATCTTTATTTTCACTAACCTCTAGCTGGAATTGAGAATTTCCTTCCATGATTGGATTCTGTCAAAGGGCCACACTTGAGGACCTAGAGGGCCACCTGTGGCCTCCAGGCCACAGGTTCCTCTAGACATATCACCCTACTTGCTGTTACTCATATATGCCAGCACTTTTCTCGTCTCTGTGACTGGAATTCTCTCCCCTCTGTACCTTAGCCTCTTAGAATTCCTGGCTTCCTTCAAGCCTCAACGCAAACACCACCCATCTATTCACATATATGGTGTTTGCCCCATTAGAATGTGAGCTAAGAGCTTTTTCTTTGTAATCCTAGTATTCAGCACAGTGCCTGGCACATAGTAAGTACTTAATAGATGCTTGTCCAATTCCTTCACATTACAGGGACAGAAACTAAGATCCAGAGAGGAGTGTTGACCTGCCAAAGGCCACACAGTAAATGACAGAGCCAGAATTCAAATCCAGCTTCCTGACTCCCAGTCTAGTACTCTTATACATCCTGCTTTCCGGGGGTGGGGGGAAGGGGAAGGGAAGGGCAGCAGTTATGTCGACTAGTATTATTTGGAAATGAATGACTTCATACCAACATCAATTTACTACACACTGTAGAAGTTCAAATTCATTCGTAAAAGCAAGAGCAGAGTAGACAAAGCTACCAATGTGATCTCATATGACTTGATAAACAATCATTAAAATTCATTGCAGAGCATGTGATCGCTCTCCCTCCCCTCAAATTATTAGGGAACAAAGACAGTCCTTTTGATCTGGGCCAAGTTCAGCTTTGAACTCAACATTATTTCTATTCCACTTTGAAAATATGACAATATGGGAACTCTTTTTACGATTTTAGTCACAGAACGAAAGAAGAGGCAAAGATTTCTTGGAGGTGGTCTAGATCACCAATGCACAGGCCCAGTTCACAATGCTGTCAAAGAAGGAAAAAATTCCTAATTGTTTACATTGCTCTTTCCAAAGAAATCTACCAGACACAAATTATGAACATTTCATTTTTAACTTCCTACACTTTGAGGTATACAGGAAAAAAAATCTCCTCCAACCCCCTTGAAAAAGCTGTCTGTATTTTCTGATTGGTGAAGGATAGAATGACAGAGTCAACAATTAAATAAATACTCCATTCTATACAACAGATGCACCTTGCTTTGGACACTGAGAGGTGGCGGTTTGTCCCAGGCTTCGGGTTCACTTTCTTTATGTTCTCTCCCCACCCCGCCTCCACCTTCACTTTGATCTCTATCTTTCAGGATTTTTTGTGTTTTAATTTAGAAAAGCCAAAGCTTATGGTGGAAAGTCAGAATCAGCCTAATACGTAGGGAGATAGTTTTTGTTGTTTTTGTTGTGCGGGGGGGGGAATCAGGGGAGGGGAGCCTTCTTTAGGGCTCTATATCCCATACGCAACCCTACTTGGAGGGATGGCTCAAAGGTCCCACTGGGAGTGCATATATCAACTTGGCATGACATAGAGCCAATCATGACTCTCCTGGTGAATTTCAGAGGCCCCTAGCTACAGGTCCTTTTGGAGCCTCAACTAGAGGGTAGAACTCCTAGGCCCTAAGTAGAAAGAGCACACTCCAAATCTAGTGTTCTTTATAATCCACTCGCATGGACTTAAGCCTCTGGGCCTCATTTTCCCCTTCAGTAAAATTGTGGGGTTGCACTCATACGATCTCTGAGGTCCCATCCAATTTAAATGTTATAATCCCATGACCACATGAACGCATGTCTTTATGTTACTTTGGACCCTTCACTGCAAATCCTTACAAAGAGACAGTACCTCCAACAAAGCTCATAGAACCTCCTGCTAGAGCCTCATGTAAAGCCAAGAATCTCTTTGTTGTATGGATAAACCATTGCTGACTTTATCTAGTTGACAAGTTCATATTTTAGTATACTGGGTTTTCTTAAGCACAATTTTGCCCTTTAAGAAATGGCTCATGTGGTAAAATAGAACCTTGATTCAGATCTCTATCGTTGTAACTCCTTTTGCGAGTGGCCAGCACAGCATGCTAGGGGCTCAGGCTCACTAACATGGCCTGGCTTGCTTGCTAGGCAAATTTAACCTCCTCCACAATGGCCAATATCAGTGAAGTCAGCACTTCATTTTGGGTCTATTGAAAATCATTCTCTGCACTTCCTTCCCTTCTTTGCAGGGGGTGTGTGTGTGTGGGGGGGGAGGATGACTATGGATATGGGACACTGCATATACTGTCCTGCTTGATTGATGTGTGGATTAGTTTTGCTGAACTGCTTTTTTCCTCTTTCCTTTTTAATTCTTTGTTATAAGGGATGACTCTCTCAGTGGGAGAGGGGGAGGTATATACTGAGAAAGGAAGGTGATAGAAAAGCAAAAGATGTCAATGAAATTAATTTCAAAAAGAAAAATGGTTCTCCCTTCCCACTTCTGCAATTTACCAAATATGTAAACACCTGATATTCATCAGCTGGGATATCTTCTTTGGAAGCAAGGGTTTTCTCAGGAAATAGCCCAAATCAAGGGGAGGGGGATGGGGAGGAAAGATGATGGGCCATGATCAGGGCCATGTTGTAGGGATTTGGTACTCATGGGGCTCCAGAGATCATCCTGGGGAACATGACAGTACAGGGAGAGGGAGACCACTCCCTTTTCCTGTTTCCATCAATGGCACTGACTGACTGAGCTGTCAGTTATCATCAGGCCTGCTGGTAATTGTTTACAGAGAGGAAGAATCTGGGGGGCTTTCCTTTTCTTTCTTCTTCTCCCCTTTGGTGGCTCATCCCCTCCCAAGGATTCTTAGGCAGCAACATGAGAACACCAAGTGTGGTTTGCTGAGGATGCCAACGGCCTCTCAGAAGCCCAGCAGAGGTGACCTCAAAGGCCATTTTGTACAACCTGTACCTTTCTCTAGCTTCTCCCCACATTGCCCCCAGTTTTGTCCTTCAGGGCCAAACAGAGTGAGCCCAATCCCTCTTCCACATGACAGCCTTTCAAGTATTTGGAGATAGTTATCAACTTTTGGATGTACTCCAGTTTATCAATAGCCTTCCTAGAATGTGGCTCCCAGAATGCACAGAACAGAATGCACCGGCTGTGATCTGACCAGGGGAGAGGACAGCAGGACCATCCCCTCTTTAGTTCTGGACACTCTGCCTCTCTCCATGCAGGCCAGATCCCTTTAGGGGTTTTCTTTTCTTTTGGCTGCCCAGTCATGTGGTTGAAAATGCCTGGGTAACAACAGAACCTCCCAGATGAGGGTCTGCAGATGAGGGTCTCCTTTATCACCATAGAACTTTGAAGGGGTAGGTGGGGATACCCTAGGGGAGCCTACTGAAATTGATGTTAAGATTTATTATTATTATTAAAGATTTAAGAAATGGGCTTCAAGAAACCATCTATATTGCAGTTGGCACCAAGTTTGGATGCGAACAGTGGTATGTGTAAGCATGCAAACATATACATGATTATCAACACAGTTTACACACAGACAGTGGAGTTTAGCACTGCAAAGAAAATCCCCTCTATACCACAGAAACAGGATGTCCTTGCATTTCAAGAAATGAGAGCTGAGAATGTCAGGGAATCCTAGATGCTGACTGACTCGTAAGAAGGGCCATGACTCACTGACTAACCTTTGCAAAGGGTCCTAGGAGGGGAAGATTCTAACCCTGCTAGGAAGGCGCTTTGACTGCCAGTGAGTCAATGCTTGTCTGGTATAGCTCACCAAGTGATGAATTTGGACTCCCCATTCTAAAGCTCATCCTCTCAGTTGCTCCTTAGGAAATTCAACTGTACTAAAATAGTCTCATTGACCTGTGCCCTCGCTGATGTTCCCCCAATAATTCAAATCTCAACCTGACCATGTTTGTGCATCCCACGCCTCTTGTCCATCTCTTCCCTTAAGTCTGTAATGTGCTGGGGGGGGGTTCCTGGATGTATTCTGTCATTGTGAGGGTACCAGTGGAGCAGAGGGGCTGTTGACAGGTTAGCCTTCAATCTGGACTTATGACATCTCTGATTCTGACTCTTCTTCGAAGTTTCTCATTGGTTATATGTTGCAGCCTTTATACTGCCATCTGTGTAGTACTCAATTCCAAATCTTTAGAGACCGTAGTATTCTATGACTTGTAGCCCTACGATAATGGCAGAATCAAGATGGGCCCTTGTTTCTAGGAGAAGCCTTTGCAATTTCCCTAAGACAATTCAACCTGTTTTCCTCCTCCTGTTTAACTCTGAGCCCAGGTGCCGGCCAGTTGCATTGTCTGTCCAAGCTTTCTCTCCTCTCTCCCCTCTCCCTCACCTTTCTCCCTGCCATGACTACTGTAGGCAGGGTCAAGACAGTGGTACTATTCTATATGGAGATATCTAAAGCAATATAGTTGCTTTGAGGGTCAAAGGAGATAATATATGTAAACCTTCAAGGAGTAATAAAAATGTCACCGAATTATTATTACTTTCATTTCAGGGTTGTTGTAGGAAAAGTGCTTTGTAAACCTTAAGGCACGATGACAACGTGAGCTCTCAGTACTGCAGAAAAGGGAAGCGAAGAGGAAGGGGAGGGAAGCAAGGAACAAGGGTTTAACTAAACTGACCCAAGGTTTGCTGCTGCTTCTGATTGCCTCGTTTTTAAAAATACCACACACTGTCAACCCAAAGTGGTCAGCATTTGCCAGAGGCAAAGTGTTTGCTGCACTCAGCCATCCATACTTGAGTGTTTGTGGCTTAGACAAGCTTCGATGAGAGCTATCTGCACATCAGCCCCAAGGGTTTCAAGCAGCACCAACAAAAGCAGTCACGAAAGGAGCAAACCCAATCTGGCAACTTTCCATTCCAACATACACATTTCAAGAAATGCTTTGTACCTTTTTGTAGCCACATCAGTTGGGAGGACTGACATTTCCAAGTGTCCCAGGACTCACAGATCCATCTTGTTTAATAATAACATCCTTTCTGACTTTCTAAGAAGAACCACAGAAATGGAACATCCAGAGGTGGTAGGGACGAGAAGACTCGTTTAGCCTACCTGCCTCATTTTACAACACAGAAGTTCATTTGCCTAAGGTTACTCAGGTAGGTAGGGGCAGCTAGGTAGCGCTGCAGTGGATAGCGTACCAGGCCTGGAGTCAGGAAGACTCATCTCCCTGAGTTCAAATCTAGCCTCAGATACTTACTAGCTGGGTGACCTTGAGCACTCATTTAACTTTGTTTGCCTCAGTTTCCTCCTGTGTAAAATGAGCTGGAGAAGGAAATGGTAAACCACTCCAGTATCTTTTGCCAAGAAAACCCCAAATAGGGTCCCAAAGAGCTGGACATGACTGAGACAACTGAACAATGACAACAACAACACAGGGAGTTAGTAGTAAAGCTAGAACTGATTACAGGAGTCTGATTCACAGGCCAGTGCTCATTTCCACTATAACCTTGTATCTCTTGTCAACTGTCCTCTAGGAACCGAAGGGTGGTTTGGGCTGGCCACATAAGACCTTAACTCTGAGGTCAGGGACCATGAATTTCTGACTTAAGGAGTTCTAGGAACTTTAGGAGTCCAGGGCTTTTCCCCATCTGTCCCTTGGAAGAGAATAACTAGCTAGCATCCCTGCCTGCCACTGTCAGCAGCCTGGCTAGGCCAGGCTCCTGGAGCTTTCTTCCATCTGTTCCACGATGATGAAGAACAGTAGAATAGAAGCATAGTGTCTACAACATGGAAGATCATGGTCCTGCTATAGTTCGTTCTGGTCAGACCACAGCTGGAGTGTCTGTGTCCAAATCTGGTTACTGCTTTTTAGGCTAAAGAGTGCCCAGAGGAAGGTGACCAAGATGGAAAGGGGACTAGAACCCATGCTGCATGAGGACTGCTTGAAGAAACTGGGAATCGTGAGCCCAGGGAAGAGGAGACTTAAGAAGGCCATGACATCGGTCTTCAAGCATTTGAAGGGCTGTCTCATGGAAGAGGGGGTCAGATGTGTTCTGTTTGTCCCCATAGGGCAAAATTAGGAAGAAGTTATAGGGAGCCAGATTTCAGCTCTATATCGGGAAAAACTTCCTAATAATTAGAGCACTCCTAAATTGGAACTGGATGCCATGGGGGAATAATGTGTTCTCCTTCTCTGGGCATCTCCGTGCTGTGGCTGGAGGACCACTCGTTGGGAGTGCTCCAGACAGGGTGTAGGCTAACTTACCTGTGAGGCCCCTTTGTAAAGAACTAGATTTCAACAAGGATAATGATGATGATGATGATGATGATGATAGCGATGATAACATTTATATAGTGCTTTAAGGTTTGCAGAGTACTTTATCGACTCATTTGATCCTCACAACAATCCTGGGTGGTGGCTGCTATCATTATCCCCATTTTATAAATGAGGAAACTGAGGCTAAGAGAGGTAAAATGACTCAGTCAGGGTCACACAGCCTGGGAGTGTCTGAAGCCAGACTTGAACTCAGGTCTTCCTGACTCCAGGTCCAGAGCTCTATCCACTGTAGATGATGATGATGATGACAAATCACCACAGCAGGGCGGCATCAAGTTTTTTGATAAAGATTGGAAGGAAATTTGGAACTGCATACGACTCATAATTCTATCCCAGGAAAGGCATTAGGTGTTAGGCAGAATACAGTATTCTTTGTGCTATACCATAGTGGATTGGTGCCCTGGACCTGTCCAGGCTCAGAGAGAGAGAGAAAGAAGACTCATTGCCCCCAAAAACCAAGACGTGTCTTCCCTGGGATAGAGTTAGGAGTCCTCTGTAATTCACAGAAACTTGACACTGTCTTGAGGTGGTGATTTATCTTTATGGTCACTGTCAACTCTGCTTAGATCCAGTTCTCTACAAAGCATCAGAATAAATGGTTTGATTAACAACCTCTCAATCTAACCTATGTCTGAGTGATTTAGACTGGGCAGGGAGAGCAAATATCGGAGAAAAGGCAGTTAATTCTCTTGGTAAGTGGAAGTTCCTCAGAGTTTCAGAGACTTGAAAGATCATGGGAGAAAGAAAAGCTACTACTCATTCTTCCCAAGTACCATTGAGAAGATGAAGAAGCATTGGTTAGGTTCCCACTCTGGAAAAATGATTGCTGGTGGCCTTCATGATCTCCAAAGTCCCTTCTACATCTCACCGTCTACGTTTCCAAAGTCTGGGGGACTGGGGAAATCACATCCCCAGTAAACAAAACAAAACAAAACAAAAACAACCCCATCCATGAACTAGTGGGGTTGTAATAGCTGATCTCTAAGGCCCTTCTATCTCACGGTCTATGATCCTAAGTGCCTATAATCTATTCTCTGGACTTCACTGTCTTCCTCCATAAAATGAGGGGTCAGGGAAGAAGGCAGTGGGTAGACAGTTTCTAAGCTTCCTTCCAACTCTAAGGGCCATTAGTCTAAGAGATTCCCTTCCTCCTTCAGTACCGAAAGAGAGAGAAATGGATTCCATCGTTCTGTTCTCCTTAACTTCTGTCTCCTCATTTGTGAAAAAGAAATAATAATAGTGCATTCTCACCTCCCAGGGTTGTTCTAACAATTCTATGTAAAGCACCTTGCAATCCTTAAGGCTATATGTAAATACAAATATATACATTTATATATACATATATGTGTGTATATACAGATGCTAGCTATGATAATTGTTATTCTCCTACAAGAACACACCCCCTGGGTTTGACAACCTAACCTGTCACTCAAACAAGGCGTTTGACTTTATTATAAACCTCATTGATTATGATGTAGGTTATTCCCAAGGCTTAAATCCTGTGCCCCACCCTACAACACACAGCCTGTGCACACACACCGAGTAAATCCATGTCATTATTCCAAGGTATTATCATTCCCCAGTTAAAATTTCAGGGTGAGCTAGTCCTGTGTCCTGGCGAAGGGCTCACTGCCTTAGCTGAAGAAAGGAAGGCGAGTAGAAATCATCACCAAATGATATCTCTAGCCCCCAGTGCTTGCTAGATGTAATGAAATACTGAGGCCTACAGGAACATGCCAACAAGGAAGGCTGCTAAGTTCTCAGCTCCCAGACTCAGGCTCAGTGTGAGAAGTAGTGATCTATTTTTCAAGTTAGTTGAGAGCTGCTGTAATCCAAACCCTGCCAATCAATCAATTCATCTTGATCTACCCACATGTCAATCAAAGGGGCCTAGAGTTGGTTAAAAAACAAAACAAAACAAAACAAACTCTGGCTCTCGATTAACTGCTTCAACAGGCCTGAGTGTTACAACATCCTGTTCCATTCTCAGTTTAGGTCAGTAAACTACAGGGAGGCTATTAAATCAAAGAAGTGAGTTTAGGTATTCGAAATAAAAAGAGGCTAATCGGAGTTAGACACTTGCCAATTCATGCCTTATCCTGCTGTCCCTACCTTTCAACCCTCCTGACGGGACAGATAGCTTGTATTGTATATGATAATAGTGGAAGAGAGCAGACAGTTGAGGGGCACAAAGCCTTCCTCATGTACTGCCCCACCCCCACCTTTCCCTATTCTCCCTAATCAGGAAAATAGATAAATTAAGGCCTATGGGTGGGACCCAGCATGAAGATACCACCTGCTCTCTTTAGCAACCCCCCAACCATCTGCTGGGAGAAAAACCAAAACAATGAGCAGGACAGGTGAGTGAGGAACCAGGAGAAGGGGAGTCTGCTCACGGGGGCCAAAGGACAGAAGAAATTGGTTCGAGGAGGTGGGGTGAGCAATTTAACACAGAGCCATTCTAGCTCGGGAATAAAAGCCAGGCTTTCCTTTAATCCGGCGGGTGACGGAAAGAAAAGGCTCTGCATTCAGCTGTTAATGGCAGCGAGGCTGCAGTAGTTCCCCAAGCTTGGCCTGTTTAAGGAAGTTAAGTCCCCTCCTGTAGGCTCATAGATTTAGAACTAAAAGAGACCTCAGTTCATTTAGTCCAGACGTGTCAATCGCTCAAATGTCTGCTGGCCACACTCTTGAGTACAGTGGGAATCAGATTAAAATATAATTGGGAAATCTGCCCCAAATTAAATAAAAATGCAATTAAACACAGGCGATGTTAAGATGGGGTTTTCTAAGTCAATAGGCACCTGCAGGCATCCTTATGGTTTAATAACCCTTCTAGTCCAACCCCCTCATTTTACTATTGAGGAAACTGAGGAAAGTGGAATGACCTGCCCAGCCTCTGAAGGGCAGTAAGGGTCAGAGGAAGGACTTCCAAACCTAGGACTCTTTTACATTGTACCCTGTTGATTCAAATTCATCTGGGTAGGCCTAGCCATGCTCATACTGGGGAGGAATTTGTCAAAGTGGCCATAGGGCTAGAGTTGAAGTGAGCAGAAACCTGGCTTCACATCCCAATCTCCTATATTTACTTAGGTGGGTAAAGCTGAATAAGTCATGTGCCCTTTCTGATTCTCAGTTTTTTCATCTTTAAAAGGGAGATAATGAAACATAGTCTTAGTTCACAGGGCTGGTGAGACTCAGATGACATTAACACTAGAGAAAACAAAATGAACCAAAAATCCTAAGCTAGATTGTAACCTCCTTGAGGCCAGGGACTCTCTTTTATGTCATCTTGTATGTTCAGCACTTCACACAATGCCTAGCAACATAGTAGGCTAATAAATGCTTATTGACTGACTTACTGACTTTCCTTCAGTTTCTCCTCTCCAAAATTCATTTGGAGAAAGCCTTAGGTGGTGTAAGCCTTACACCAGGAGTGGAGAACCTGCAGCCTCAAGGCCACTTGGGGCTCTCTAGGTCCTTGGTGAAGCCTTTTGACGGAGTCCAAGTTTTACAGAACAAATCTTGTTATTAAGGGGATTTGTTCCGTGAAGTCTGGATTCAGTCAAAGGGCTGCACTTGAGGACCTAGAGGGCCACATGTGGCCTCAAGACTGAAGGTTCCCCACCCCTGCCTTACACTATACCTCTGGAAATGGCCACCTTCCAGGAATGAAATCAAGAGACAATTTGTTTAGGCATTGATTAGGAGAGTCTGGAAGCCTAATGCCTCTTCATCACCACAGCACCACTTCTGAATGGCATGAACTTTAGCCAGGCCCAGGGAGGCCCTCAAGGGCACACACAGTCTTCTCAATCCCCAGCTTGCCTGCTCTGTCAATCAGGGTTTTGGAACCAAGGGCTATGCCCTCCAACAGGGTTTGGATTTCACAACTGCATCTGGATTTAGGAGGGGCAGAGAGAGAGAGAGAGAGAGAGAGAGAGAGAGAGAGAGAGAGTGTGTGTGTGTGTGTGTGTGTGTGTGTGTGTGTGTGTGTGTGTGTGTGTGTGTAGGATGCTATTTACTACTATCCCCTCCCCCTCCATCCCTTCCTACCAGCTGGAACTTTGTTCTACAGATGTATGCCTCGATTAGTCATCAGAAAACTTCTAGCAATCACATTTTCCTCCTAGAATATCAAGTGTGTTGGTTTGGCTGCCATTCCTGAAATGTCCTTCCTAGTAAGAGTAAAAGCCAGGCTTTTCTCTCATTGTCCCAGGACCACCTGAGGTGGGCTACGGGGCTCAGGTCTGGCCTGTCCAGTATGGAATTGTGATATTTCAGGAAAATCATATGATTGCGGTCCAGCATATCCTGAATGACAGTGAGGTCTGTCTGATATGTCCAGTTCAAGTTTAATGAAGTAATGTGACTTAGCAGGAAGAACAATGGACTTGGGAGTTACAGAATCCTAGAATTGCAGTGGTGGAAGGGTAACTCAGAGGTCAGCGAGTTCAACCTACTCAAAGCATGAATCCCCTCTACATCATCCTGCCTCTGCTTGAAAAGCTCCAGCGCCAGGGAACTCACTATTTTCCCCAAAAGGCCATTTTATTTCTGGCCTGCTTTAATTGTTAGAAAATCACTCCCCAAGTTGAGCTGAAATCTGTGTCTCTGCCGCTTGCCCCCAGTGCCCCCAGTTCTGCGCTCTGGGGCCAAGCTGAACAAGGCTAAGCCTTCTGTGATGACCATGAACTTTCGAATATTTGAATACAGCTGTTACATTCCCCACCCCCATCTCGAGCTCTTCTTTTCTTTAGGGGAAGTCTTTCCAATCCCTTTAAGCCAACCCTCACATGGCAGGGTTTTGAGTCTCTTCATCAAATTGCTCCCTCTCCTCTGGACGAACTCCAGCTTAACAATGGCATCTATTCTAACCTCTTAAAGCCTCAGTCAGATAAATGTCTGCAAGGTCTGTGAAATGGGGAGAATGCCTACCTCATAGGATCAAATGAGAGCATGAACAAGAAGCACTATACAGGGCGAAGCAAAGGATTATTAGGATTAGTTATTATTTAACCAAATACCGAAAGAAATGGAAGGTCTGTGGCCTTTTCTGTTAGTGAGAGAATCAGGTATGGTCTGTGAGTAACTCCAGGTCCCTCTCTGACTGTTTCGAGCTCAGCCTGTGAATTGCCTCACTTTCCCTGCCTTTTCATCTCTACAGTATCATTTTATGATAATAATAGCTTACATTTATGGAAGGGGTTGTTGGTTTTTATAGTCCATTAATTTCAATACCCCATGGAACCTTTTACACAGCCAATCAGGAGACTCTGTTGCTTCTCTCTTGGGCAATACAGAGGTAGGGAGATAGTAATTTGCAGACATCCTTTCTTTTGATCAAAAGGGATATTATAGCTCCATCTACCAAAAAGGAATTGAGGCTCATTTCTTTTCTCCTAGTCACTGCTGTGTTTCCAGGGGAGTCCCACTAACACACCGACCACAGGGCTTTAGGCCACAGGACCAGGTGAGACTGTGCTAAGATCAAGTCCTGCTGGTATTTCTGGTAACTAAACCCTTTTGGAGGGGAGCCAAGTTGGACCCGTATCAGACCAAATTCCCAGGCTACAGCCAGCTGTGTGATAGCAAGGCTCCAGCATATGGCTGTTGCCAGAACAAACACCACTTAGAATATACTAACTGAGCCCCAGCCTTTTAATAAAGTATGAGCCTCGTGCTTCATAAAGACAATGGGTCTTGTAATTAGCAGAGAAGCCTCCGAGCTTCCTTGATTTGTTTTTAATCTGCCTCTGTTTCTCCCAGCTCCTCTCCTACTGCCTCACCTCGTTAACTGGTATGTCCCTGTATGACACCGGAAGAGCCACAGATTTACAGGCTAGGAAGGAATGGCCGGGGTCGGCTAGGCCACAGAGGATATCTGCCTTTCCACATTTAGCTGGCAAGGTGGAATGGGGATAGTGGCTTCCAGGCTTTTTTCACCAACCCTGGGACACTCCATGGGCTTGCAGTCAAGACCTGGGTTCAAATTCTGCTTGGTTATGTAACTTAAACTTTCTGTGCCTCAGTTCAATATCCCCAATAAGTGGTCACAGCCTCTTCTCAAAGACCTCCAATGAGAGGGGCCCACTATCTCTTGATGTAATCAGTGACACTTTTGGAGAGAACTAATGGTTAGGAAGTTTTCTCTTACATTCTGCCCTAATCTATCTCTTTGATTTTTTTCAATTAGGATCATAGATCTAGAGGTGGAAGGGACCACAGAGGGCATTTAGTCCAATGCCCCCCATCCACCATTTGATAGACAAGGAAACTGAAACCTAGGAAGATTAAGTGACTTCTACCCATTGGTCACAACTTTGCCCTCTGGGGACAGGAAGGACAAGTTGAATCTCTTTTGCTTAAGATAGCTAAACATCCTTTGAGTGATTCTTGCATGGCCTGGTCTCCACCTTCCAGGTTTCATGTCACCCCTGTAATATTTCTGGTTCAGAATGAGTCAGATATTTCCTTTACAAGCCTTTTGTTACCAAGAAGGAGCTTTCCATGACAAAGGCTCACTCAATCCAGTGACCTCATCAACTAGAAGGTAGGATGGCCTAGGAACCATGGCCCTAAAGTAGGTAGGAGGCCAGGATTTGTTCCTTGGTTCCACTGGTCTCAAGTGAGTAACAACAGAGCTGTGGCCATCTGCAAAATGGAGCAACTCAGAACACGCCATGTGACTTTTTTCCAAAAGGCACTCAGAGAGGGCTCTCACCAACCATGTCTTCATCTAAGTCAGCCTATATTCACAGCAATAGGGAAGGTATGGATTTTGCTATAGGCAGGGGTCCCTGAGGTAGTTAGGTGCTGAATAAATGTTAGCTGAATTGAAGCAGGGATTCATGGGAAAATGGGAGAAAGAGAGAAAGCTCAGACACAGTAAGAAACTGACTCATTCAAATGAGGTTTTATGTTCACTAAAGCGGTTGGCCTAATGAGGAGGGGATTATAACCAGACAGTAAAAATATAGTTCCAAGTTAAAAATAAAATCCAGTGGAAATGTTCTTTTATGGGTACAAATTTGGTAAGGAAGAAAAAGGAAAGTGTTTTTTGTTAAAAGCACTGGAAACACCAAGGGACATCCACTGAATAGCCACTTATCACCTGCCCAGAGTTTGGTCAAATCTGATCCTTTCTCTTTTGAGGGGCAATGGAGTCTGTTCCTTCTTCTGAAGGTAACTATTTCCAGATATATCGGGTCTTTCCCTTTCCTCTCAGAGGGGATGAAGATAGAGAGAGAAGGAGTTAGGAACAGAAGCTTATAAGATACCCATAGTTAGGGGGCAGGAGGAAAGAAATTGGGCCACCATTCTGAGAGGTAGGAGGAGCTTCCGAAAAGCACAATATCACAGAAACCAAGGGAGGAGAGTGTCAAGAATGGATGTTTAATAGGTTCCAATGGTGCAGAGAGGTGGAAGAAGAGGAGGACTGAGGGAAGGGCACTGGAGCTTTTTCCAGTATAGAGGATAAGGCAGAAACCAGGCTTCAGGAAGTGACATTCTTCCCTCACCTCCCATGAAATCTAGGGCTTCTTTCAAAGCACAAGGACCTGTACCATTCTCCAGGTGTTTTTAGACCTCTTCCCCTCTGGAAATCTCTTGGTTTTGCTTTATATTTACTTATTTATGCATGTTTATCCCCCCTCCCCTTCCCCACTCAGTCATTGGAAATTCCTTAAAGGCAGAATCTGTTTTGTTTCTGACTCAGAGTCTAGTACGGAGCCTTGCACACACCATAGGTGACTGATAAATATTTGTTGAGTTGCCCTGAAGGTTAGAAGGAAATAGGTGGCAAGGAGGCAGAAGCCCAGGGTACAGGAGGCTAGGAAGGCTTCCTAGGCTGGGCTGTATATACCCTTACTGGCTCTAACAGGCATATTGCTATTCCAGAATTTTGAAAGCAAAGCAAAGAGGACAGTTAGAACAGCAGCTAGAAGGGGTAGGCAAGGTCAGTCAAAAGTAGTTTTTTGCCCACAGTGGTGCTTATTTTATTTTAAATAGAGGGGAGGCCTGGGCAAGTTTGATGATAGAAAGGTTGAAGCCCTTGGTGAGGGAGAGACTGAATGTCCTAGTTATGGGAGTAACTTTCAAGAGAAGTCGAAAAGAAATAGGGTTCAGTACAGAGGTCAAGTGCCCATTTTCAAGCAGAAAGAAACCTCTTTCTTTAAGACTGGAGAGGAGGAAAGGCAAGGTATGCCAACAGAGATGTCTTCGGTGAAGGCAAGGCTAAAAAAAATAAAAGTTATTACCCTCAAGCAGCTTACATCCCACTGTGGGGCTATAACGTGCACAGACAATTATAACACCCAGGTAATTTGAGGAAGGAGAAAAAACTAGCCACTTGGGGAGGGGGGAGGAAATCAGGGGAAGAATGTTCAAAGAAATACTTTAGTGTAGCCTTAAAGGAGGCAGAGATGAGAAGGAAGCACACTCCAGAGGCAGGGAAAGGGGCTCCCAAAGCCAGGAGATGGATTACTGAGTTTAGGGACCAGCTAGTAGCCCAGTTTGGCTGAAATGCAAAGTATGGGGAAGCGAGGATTAGGAAATACATCTGGGAAGGTGGGGTGGAGATAGATTGCTGAACATCTCGACTTCTGGTGCTGGACTTACAGCCTTGAGACAACTTACACTTGAATTGCCTATGTGTTGGATTGGCCAAATATGGAAGCTATTGTTGGATTATCATCTAACTCGTCTTTCCGTGCGCCCTAACATACCAAATAAAATGGCGAATGGGGGTCTGTCTGGGTAGCAGAGATTTTCCCATTTCAAAGAACCTGTTGAAGGGCTGTTTTAAATGACATTTGGTTACAAAATCCCCCAAATCAAAGGACCCTCAGGAAGGCATGATGCAAAGGCCCAAATTCAATCTGGCAGTGGGCATTTTCCTTTACCCATCAGGACACACCAACAAAAATGTTCATCTAATGCACCATCATCATTTGCCAGATGGACTTTTGAAGCAAAATTCCTTTAAAAACAACAATTCATCTCCAACCCGTGCACTATTTTAATGGCCACACGCTTATGTAACGAGAACACGTGTTGGCCTCGAGTGCCAAGTTCTGGCCTGGAAAACTACCAACCCCAGTTATTGGCTTGGCAGCAACACTGCCAAAGCCTGTCATAGTAGAAGAGGTAGTTTAGAGACTACAGAATAAAGCATATTGCTTCCATTCTGAGCCCCTCTAAGATGGTCTATTTCCTCTTCTGAACCCTCCATAATTAAAGGCGGCTGGGAAGAAGGCTGCAACTTCATTCTGGCAGACACAAACGCCTTGAACTTCCTGAAAGCAGCACTGCAGCTCTCCTGCTCCCTCGCCCTGCTCCCTGCCCTTCGACCTTTCTGCCTCAGAGCCCCAGTTATGGAAAACGAACAACTGGGCCAAGAGTCCTCCTGTCACCAGTCTGAGTGCAGGGAACCAGAGGCCTCTGTAAAAGTCTGCATCCAGTGTCCAATATCCCTAAGGCACAAGCTGAGGGGAAGGACCAACAGATGACCCGTATGCAGGGACAATCCGGAATCAGGTGTCAGTTCCTGGATTCTCAAAGTAGGCAGATGACTGAGTGAAGTGGGAAGAGCACTAGACGAGACCGACCTTGGATTTCTGGCTTTGCTACTGACTCGCTAGAGGGATCTGAGCCAGTCTCCTCTCCTCTCTAGGCTTCTCTTTTTCCTCTTCTATAGGATAATGAGTTTGGGCTAAAAGCTCTCCAAGGGCACCTGTCATCTTAACAGGATGCAAGCTTCTTTTTTTGGTCCCTCGGGGTATATTTCATGTCCCAAGAGGCAGCAAAAATTCTTCTGGCCCTACCTTCCCTAGACTCAAAGGTCCATTTGCTTCTAAAGCCTTTGACTATGATCTTTCCAAAACAACGAACTTACTAAGCTTCTCAGATTGGCTCCATTCATACCTACCCCATCCCATCTTAACAACATCATGAGCCCTTCATTCAACCGACGGTGGAAGTGCCTACCATATATTAGGGAAACCAGTGCTCTCTGCCAACCACCTCTCCACCAAACATGGACCCAGAGGCATGAGCTGATCAGAAGAGTGTCAAGAATGGCAGGCTATACAAAGGATAGACGGGAGCATTAACGGAGGGCTCCAGTGCATGCACATAGAGAAGGCTCTTACTTCTTTTCTCATGTACCAGATATACTTCTCCTTTTAGAGAACTCCAAGGCTTTTTAGGGATCTAGGGATGATTTATCCTAGGCATTCAAATTACCTACCAGCCATAACAATAGACTGAGGGGATAAACACAGACCCAGTATGGATTCTACTCTTTCAAAGGCCTTGAGACACAGGGCTTAGTTTTAATCAAATAGCAGTATTAATATTGCCTTTGCCAGAGTTCTCCTGGAGATCAACCATTCTGCATTAAATATCAGCCCAAGCTACAAGGAGACGAGGGGAACACTGGCATGCAGGGGTGCCAACGTCCTCGAGCCGCATCGAAGTGTCTCCCTTCCATCACCTAATAAAAAGATAATGCCTGGAGCTGAGCAAACAAACTAGTGGAAGGATGGGTCAGTTAAGCTGCTGTTCCTTAGGTTGGGGATGAAAAGCTCTCACTGCTCTGTCTCCTGTGTGGCATCTCACTTTGTGCTCGGGAAATGCTTGACTATCTCCAAAAGCTTTTGCATCACACAGGCCACAGTGGATCAGGGCAGCAGCAAGCCCAGCGAAGGGAAATCCCAGAGCAGTTTGCACTGCAGCCATTAACTTCTCCCCAGCTGCCAACAATCTGCTGATTCCTCCTAAGCCCATTCATCTCTCAGCAAAGCCCTTAATGCACACTCACATACACTGTGGGCACTGCTGTGGATCTGGGGGTGGGGGTGGGGGCGGTGGGGAGGAAGGATGACAAGGCAGATAAGAGTGGGGACTGAATTTTTAGTAGTTGAATGAATAGGCCTCGTTGGCCCACAATAACTAATAATGATAGCTGGCCAGGAAATCAGAAAACAAAATACACATGTGGGAAATTCAAACATCAGTGATGGCAGCTCCCTAAGTATGGCACCTATACCAAATCTGTTGGTGCCCTTTGAAAGCTAAGCTCGATTTTTAAAATTTCTCTAGTATATGCTTATACTTTTCTATATTTCATTTCATATGCTTCTTAGAAGGAGGTCTCCAGTTATTTTCATGGGGGAGCAGGGTTCTAGTTCTTCCACTGGACTGTAAACTTCTGGAAGGCAAGGACAATCTCTTCTATTTCTTTTGTACACCTTCTCCCTGTACTTAGTTAGTTGTACCTCAGTGGATCTGTGTCCTCACCAGTGTGGGCAACCCCTCCACTGCTGCTGACCACAGTCCCTCCATGCCCTCTGACCCTTGGATCCCATATGCTGCTTTTTTAGGTGTTTAGTGCCAGAGGCCTTTTTCTGGTTCTTTTCATATTTCATGGGTATCAGGGCAACTATACAAGCTGTATATTATCCTTTGCTCAGTGGTTAGAACATGGTACTCATGAGGCCAGGGGTGATTTAGGGAATTCTTCCATTGGATGGGAGGTTGGACTACATGATCTCTGGGTTCCCTCATGGAGTCAAAGAATTTTAAGAGATTAAAGAGACCTGGATTAGAATCCTAGCTCTGTCACTTACTGGCTATATGATCATGGGAAGCCATTTCACCTTTCTAATCCTCGGTTTCCTTGTCTGTAAGATGCGGATGATAATACTTGTGCTACCTACTATGTGAGAATCAAAAGAGATAACACTCTACGAAAATTAGCAGCAGCAGCAGCATCATCATCGCTACCATCATATTCCTGCCATACACAGTAGCTTTGGGCAAGAAGCAATGTGGGATAGTGGACGGGGTACTGGCCTCGGAGTCAGGAAGATCTGGGTTCAAATTCTGCCTCCGATGCTCACTAGTTGTGTGACCATGGGCAAGCAACTTAAACCGTATGAGCCTCAGTTTCCTTACCCGTAAAATGAGGGGAGGTGTCAAACTAAATAGTCTCTAAGGTCCTGCTTAGCTTTGAATCTACGATCCCATAAAGGGAAGCAATAACCTTAAGCCATGAGAATTCTCAGTGGTCCCCCTCCAAACAGAACTCTGGCAGCTTTTCAGTTGCTAAGTCCCTTGCAAACTGGACTGAATGAGATTCAGCTCTTGATATTTATTCCTTGAAAAACTGGAGGGGGGTATTCCCAAGGGCATTGTTGTTTCCGGCATTAAAAGACAAGGGAAGAGCTGAACAGACCTTCACAAGACAGTACTTAATTGCTGCAGAACTAATCTGGACTGACCCCCATCCAAGGAGTCACATTAGCGGGAACTCCCAGGACGCTGACAGTGGACCACAATGCCCCTGGCATATGTACATAACAAGGACCCATCAACTCAGAGAGGTGGAAGGGGCAAAATCGTCAACCTTTCACGTTATTTCTTCAATAGATTCTCTTTGAAAAACATATTCTGTGTTTAGTCTCTTGCCTGAAAGAGCCAGCCAGCTAAATATACACAGATCATTCATTCCAACTCTGTAGCTATCCAGCATGCCACTGACCAGAGATGCTCAGCTGGGATAATATTCCATAAGAGACAACAGCATGGTACTCTTTTTTTTTCAAGGATGGAATATTTCAGCCATGTTGCTAATTTTACTACCATATATGGAGACAAGAGGACAGGATGCCCTCAGGAAAATTGTGAAGTAGCCAAAATTTGTCCCCTTCCAGCACCTTCTCCGCCCTTTGCCTCCCACAGGGAACTCAATGTCCTTAGCTTGGCCAGAGAAGCCTCCACCCCCACCATGGTACCCTTCCAGACTTTTCCCAACTGCCCTCACAACTCTTTTTTCTTCAAAGAAAGCCTGACCTGGCCCAGGCCCTATTCCCTCAGTATCTCAGGTTTATAACCTAGCTCAACCACTACCCTTCTGCAGGAGGCCTTGTCTGGTCCTCCCAGCTGCTAGCACCTTCCCTTCCAAGGTAACCTTTTATCTCTTCTCAATGTAATTTGGATATATACCTATTTCTATATATGTTTTCCCACTCATTCAATATAAGCACCTTAAAGGCAGGGTCCATTTTTGCTTCTCTTTATATCCCCAGGGTTTAGTGAAGTGCCTGGCACACAGTAGGTGCTTCATAAATGCTTATTAGTTAACTGATGGGCACTTTCTAGCTGTGTGATCGTGGGCAGATCACTTAACATTTCTGCCCCTCAGTTTCCTTATCCGGAAAATGGGGATCATGCCTATAAATGAGATAGCAAAGCAAATTGTCAGCTATTTTATGCAATGTGAATCCAGGTTTTGAAAGGTAAATCATAGTTCAAAGGCAATAGGAAAGCCCCAGGTTCTTTAAATCCTGACTGGGTGCACTATGTCTCACGGGGTATCCTACACAATTCAGGTAAGGCGTGATATGTGCTCCTGTGAAGCTTCCAGTCTAAGAGGGGGCCAGGACACATATGTAGATAACCCTAAAGCACATTGTGACATAATATGTGAATTAGAAAGATAAAAACAAAGTGCTTTGTGAAATCCCAAAGGATGTTACTGAACTGAGTGGAAGGTAGAAAGATCAGAGAGGGCTTTGTGGAAGAGGCAGCTAGGTGGCTCAGTGGATAGAGCGCCAGGTCTGTAGTCAGGAGGACCTGAGTGCAAATCCAGCAGCTGACACTTCCTAGCTTTGTGATCCTGGGCAAGTCACTTCACCTCTGTCGGCCTCAGTTTTCTCATGTGTCAAAGGTGGGTAATAATGGCATAGACCTCCCAGGGTTGTTGTGAGGATCAAATAAGGTGATATTTGTCTAGCACTTTGCAAAACTTAAAGCAATATGTAAATGCTAGTTGGTGTTACTATTATTATTATTGCTTGAGCTGGGCTTCAAGGATGAGCAGAACTGAGCAAAGAGAAGGAGGGATGACCTTCCTTGTGTACAGAATAGTGTCAGGGTACAAGGCACACGGTAAATTCTTTGTAATGTGAATAATCTCCCTTCCCCCATCCCCAATTTATCACAGGATTATAGGATTTAGAGCTATAAAATACCTCCCAGACTATCTATTGCAAAGGTTCTCAAGCGTTTTCTGTATGTCATGACTCCCGGGGCAGTCTGGGGAAGCCTGTGGACCCCCTTTCTGAATAATCTTCGTAGATACATGAAATAAAATACGTAGGATTTCAAAGTAAACCAATTCTACTGAAACAGAGTTATCCAAATAGATCTGAAAAGCAAGGTCATCAACCCTGGGTTCAGAATCCCTGATCCAGTCCAAACCTCTAATGTCATACTTAGATAGTTAGGCTCAGGGATGGGAAATGAAGTGTCCAAGGTCATGCAGCTCATCAATGGCAGACCTCATGAGCACCTGGGCCTGGGACTCTGAATTCAGGGCACTTTCTATCATCAACCACATGGTCTCTGTGTTTCTGCAGGTTTGGACTTCTGATTAGCAGGCTAACATTGTAGCGCAGACACAGGTTCGGATTCTTAAAAAAAGCCCCATTGACATCTACAAGATGTGTTATCATCCAATATATGATAGATGTATATGTCTGTGGACCTTAGCAGACTCCTTCATTTTTTTTTTGCTTTCTTCAGCAAAAGAGGCTGTCACGAAAATGGGGCTACTTCATTAAAAGCAAAACCAAGAAACCAAAACGGAATTTGGTTTTCCGTGGGGAGAACATCAAACAAAACTGCTGATGGCTTTGACTGTATTCAGAACTCTCCTTCTATATGGACACATGGAAAGTGTTTAGGATGACATCACGGAAGGTCTCACTGAACTGAAGGAAGTTCCTCTTTGGGGGAGGCCTTATATGGCACTTCCTTACAGTTGCTGCATGAGCGTTGCCAAAAACTCTGTCTATGCAATAGAAAAAAGGCCAAGTCTTGGCTGTCTTACTAACAGGAACCTCAATGCAGTTCCCCTCAGAAGCTATTCGAAAGTCTTTTTCAAATCCGCCTCAATTATCCAGAACTCCTAGGGAACACACAGGGCGTTTCAGCTGGTTGACAGGATGCCAATTCAAAATCAACACATTTGCTGCAAGATTTTCCTTCTAGTAAGGTGCAAAGCCTACTGTATGGTCATTTTTTGCTTCTCTTTCCTCTACCAATATAAATAATTTTCTACTAGGAAAGAGTACAACAAATATGATTAAGAGGGATCAGAGGCAGAATTTGTCCCATTGTAAGGAAAAACCTACATAGTGGCAGCATAGTATGTGGAAAGAATCCTTGATTTGGAGTCAGAGGACATGGCTTAAAATCCCAGTGCTGACTTATATTACCTATGTAGCCCTTGGCAAGTCATTTCATCCCTCTGGGCCTCAGTTTCCTCATCTGTAAAATGAGGGTATTGGACTAGATTACATCATCTCTAAGGTACTTTGGAGCTTTAAGTTTCTGACTCATGATCCTAACAATCAGAGCTCTCCCAAGATGCACTGAGGTGACTTGAGAGGCAGTGAGTTCCTTATTACTGGAAGTCTTCAAGTAGAGGTCAGGTGACCACTCATTGGGAATATTGTTGCCAGTAGTAGTTGATTCCTATTCAGATTGGACTATACTGTTTCTGGAGGCCTTTCCAATTCTGGGATTCTGTGAAACTCAGGGTAATAACAGGGGAACACCTAGCTGCTTTAACTAGGTTCAACTCTCCTGGCTTGGACAACTTACATCTGAAGAATCTGCAGATTTGTTTGCTAGACACTGTCAGTAATATATGAGGAATTACTGAGAACAGTAGGAAACTGGTGATTGGCAGAGATCATAGTTTACAAAAAGGATGGGAGGGGGTGGGGGGTGGAGAGGAAGGTGGATTCTGAAAACTACAGAAGCAAATCAGTGTTAATCCTCAGTAAACTTTTCTAGGATGAATTATTTAACTGATATCTGTAAGCCAGCACGTTTTCCCTAAGAAAAAAAAGTATTAGTTTCTCCCAGAGAACAAGAACTATGTCCCATTTTATACAGGTGCTTAATAAATGTGGAATTCGATTGATTGAATTTGAGAAAGTAATGCCAAAGTAACCTCATTTCCTTATTTTTTTAAAAACAGAATTATTAGAAGAGAAAGCCAAAAGACATTGACAAATGTCTTGCTGAAATCTAAATGTACTAAGTTCCTCACATTACTGTTATGAGCATGATAGAGAAATGTGAGCTGGGTGATAATAAAATAGGTGGATTTTCAGTTGACTGAATAACGGAATCAAAAGACAATTGACTACCGAGTGTTATTGAAGCCACTTTTAAGTGAGATCTAGTGGCAAGCCCTAGGGATGTCCTCAGGCCTAGCCAAATCAACATTTTTGTCAATGGCCTGAATGAAGACACACATGGTATGCCTATCATGCGGATGACATGAGGTGGGAGGGGTTGCTAACAATGATAGGATAGGAACTGGACCTATGATTTCACTGGCATAGTGTGAGGAAACTTTCTACCAATGTGGGTTGGCACCTTCTCTGCAACTTACAGAGTTGCCTAAAGCAGAGGTATCATTGGGAAATATTTAACAAAATAAATGAAAATACAATAAAACATAGATAATGTTAATATGTAGTTTTGTAAGTAAATCTGCACCCATTGGGATCCTCATGTATGGTTCAGTGCCCTCATTTCTATTTGAGTTTGACACCATTGACCTACAGCATGTTTGTCCAAGATCAGGGTCAGAGGTAGGACCTGAAACCAACTGTCCCTGGCTTTGAGATGGGCTGTCTAACCACTATGACATGTCCATTGCCTCTCACAACATGTTGGATGCCAGACCTAGGATCCAAAAAGATCTTAATAGCAGACTGAATCTAAGAAGACAGAATCTCAACAGGGTTGGGGGAGAATAGATGGCCATTCATATGAATGAGACTTCAGGGTTTGAGTGGCCTGAAGGTCAGTATGACTCAATGAGATGTGGTAGGCAAGAAAACGAATACTGGCTTAGGTTGAATTAACAGAAGTAGTGCATCCCAGATTAGGGAAGTAACAGCTTAGCTCACATCGCGAGTATTAGACATAAGCTTCTAGAGGCCACATTTTGGGAAGGACATTGGCCAATTGGATCTTGTCCAGAAGAAAACGACCAGGATGGTGAGGTATCTGGAAACTGTGTCCTACATAGATCAGCTGAAGGAATTGGTATGTTTAACCTGGAAGAGGGAAGGCTTAAAGAGACTCATCACTGTTTTTAGTTATTTGAAGGGCTAGAATGTGGGAAAGAGAGTAGACATTTTGAGAGAGGGCAGAGCTAGAACCACAGGATAGAAAGTCTAGGGAGGCAGATCTGAACTCCATATAAGGAGAGACTTTCTAAAAATCAGAGCTAGCTAACAATGAATGATACAGGCTGACTCGCAAGGTAGTGAGGTCCCTGACACTAGATGTGTTCGAGCAGCCCATAGGCTGTAGAAGGGATTCCTGCAAAGGGCGGATGAGCTCAGTTGTTCTCCTCCAGCTGCGAGTCTATGATTTTTAAAGATACTTAGCTTAAAGGGGCTCAAAGGACAAATACCAATTATCTGCTTTGCTGTTTGGAGAGGTTTCATCTGAAATCGGATTCAGTTGTTTGGCAGACAGCTCCATGGAGGTAGCTGAGGCAGGTTGGTTCAAGGTCATTGTTCTAAATGCAGCACAAACCGCACATGCTTACTTAATGGGCGAACACAGCAGCAAGAGGATTTTCAGCTCTTCTTACGAGGGTCCCGAGGGACGCTAAAAAGGGATGGGGGTTGTAATTTCTGTTGTTTCCTTGGGCACCCCAAGACCTTTTGAGGTAAGTAGGTGCGTAGAGCTCAGTTTCTAGGCTGAACTCTGCCACCTCACAGAGAGCTGAGCTCCCCTCCATAGGAGAGGATGACTTCAGGCTCTTGCTTGGAATGATCCTTGCTGTGTAAAAGCCAGCCCAAGAGCCCACCTGCAGGATTACAAAAAGAGAGGGAAATGCTGTGGTCCCAGGGCACAGCACAAATAATATGACCATGGCCACCATCCTGGAAGCAGTGTGAAACAGAGTTCACCCGTGGTCCACAGCATCTCTTTAAATCACAGGATTTCAAGGACTTCAGTGAGCAGAGAATCATAAATTTCCTACTAGAAGGGGCCTTGGAGATGATCTAGTCCAAGCTCCTCATTTTATAGAAGAGGCAATTGAGGCCAAGAAAAGTGAAATGACTTCCTTCAGATTACGCAAGTAGCTAAAATTTGCCCTCTGATCCTGTCTCCAAGCCCAGGGTTCTTTTGTGTCTGCCCACTCCCCCTCATATTGTAATTAAGGAAACTGAGGCTAGCCAAAGAGGAAAAGGGACTTGCCCAAGGTAAAGTTAGAAGCGAGTCTAGAACCTCAAACTCTTAACTACCAGTTGGCAGTACATCTCTAGTAAACAGGCCAAAGAGAAATCACAGAATCCCTAGTTTGAATTTGGAGATGCTGGGGGGCACAGAGACTGAGCCACATGACTTGGTGGCCAGACTCAGACTGGAAACCTGGCTAAGGACTCAGCCTGTCCTACTTGATTCAGTGGAATGGAGCCATTTTCTTTTGAGTCAGAGGTGTAGACAGGGGTCTCCACATCTCCACTGGAGAGAATTTGTGACCCTCCTGACAAATATTTTACCTAAATTATCACTTTTCCCAGGAAGATTTTTTTTGGGGGGGGGCCTGGGAGTAGGCAAAAATCAATAGAATTCTAATGCAGTTATCTCTATTTGTAGCTAGGAATGAAAGTTGTTTAAATTTTTTTAAGTCAAGGCAAGAGTACTTACTGTTACTGCTACTTAAAAATGAAACCATGTTAAATTCTGCTTTCCCTTGAAAACAAAAGGAAATAACTTTCTAAATTAGTTTTTTTTTAAGTTCTGCCTTGCCTCTGTAGCTTTCACTTGTAGTCTGAGAGGCAGTTGGCTCAGATGAAAGCTACCTCGGCCTGAGATTCAGAAGCTTACACAGCATCCTTAGCCTGCCTTTGCAGGAACCCTGTTGAGAGTCCTTGGGCCAGTCATTTGACCATCTGTGCCCAAATTCCCCCAATCTACCCCTTTCTCCTAGAAAATGGGGGTAACTACTTCCTACCAGAGCTCACTCCATGGGTGGGCAACATAGGCAGCCACCCAGGCTGCCCCAATGTAGGGAGCTATAAAGATGGATACTTCCAAATCAGATTTCATGTAAATGCATGTATTTTAATGCCAGGATAACTCTGCTCTTCAAAGCCTGGGGGGATTTCTTTTGTGACAAGCAAGTTGTGTGTTTATTGTGTGGCTGGCTGGGCAGTGCAGTTTTCAGACCTTGCTTAGGTCATCCCAAAGCCTGCTGTCGCCTCTCCCCTGGCCCCTCCCCACCCCACTGACTACTACTCTACTGCTCTAGCTCAGGGAGGGAAGCCAAGAAACTGTGGGGCATATTGAATAAATCACTTGAGTTGGGAGGGACCTCGATTCATCTCTCTGCTGGGTGATGCTTCCTTTCTCTCAAAAGCCACCGTTTCTCCTTGTCCAAAATGGGAACAGTAATACCTACACTCCTTACGTTACGGAATTGCTGGGAGGAGAGAGCTTTGCTAACCTTAGAATACCATTAGAAATGCATGCTCTCATCAGCCTTTACCATGTGTCAGCTGGGTGCAATACAGTATGAGATGCACATGTTGTCTGATGGGTTAGTGACCTATGACAGACATGGGAATTATTTACTGCAGAAAGCTCCTCTGTGCTGCTGTGAAATCATTTGCATGGTATGGTGGGAGGGGGAGGGAATCCGAGACTCCCAGAGGAGGAAGTTTCCTTGGAGGCCTAACCCACATCTAAAGCGTGAGTCCTGTCTACTCCATCCCACACACCAGCAGCCACACAACCAGGGAATGCTGGAAGTACAAGGGGCTTTGGAGACCATTGAGTCCCATCGCCTCCTTTTATGGTGGGGGGTGGGGGGCGTGAAACTCAAGACTGAAGAGGTAAAGGGATTTCTCCAAGGTTACAGACCAAGTAAAGGACAGTCGGCAAAGGAACCCAGGTATTCCAACTGCAAAGCCGAGGGTCCTTTCTATTAACACTACACTGCCTCTACAAACAACCTCCCTATTTCTATCACTGGACAAGGGGCAACTTTCCATTCCCAGGTTGTGCTAAATTCTAGGAGTTGGGCTGCTGTAAGCTAAATGTGACCCTCAGGTGGCAAATGCTCTTTACCTGAGGCGCTCTTCCAAGGTCGTGGGGTTGAGCATGGTTTGTCTGTACTGGGCTCTGTTACCAGCCAGAGTTTACAGAACTGCCTGAGAACAGAATTAGGACATCATGACCCAGACACCTGCTGGGGGCTGGGGAGAAGGAAAGCAAAGAAGCAGGTTGGGGTGGGTGAGGGGATGAACTCCCAAGGGTGTGCAGGAGTTAAGACCAAAGAGTTCAGCCATGTTGGCAGCCTTAGCTCTGAGGTCGGCTATTGATTAATCACTTTAATAGCCCCCTGAAGTACAAAAAAACATATATCTCTGTATATCTACACACACACACACACACACACACACACACACACACACACACACTTAGTAAGACTGCTGAAATGAAATTTCAAAGAACAAACTTTCGGAGCAAACACTTTCTTCTGGTTCTAGAAACTTAGCACTCCAGGCAGTGTGTGGCCAAAAAAATCTGTCTGTGGAACTGAGATACACTCATGACCATTTCAGTTAAGAATCTTAAACACAAGAGGGCTCAAGATGTAGCTCATCAGCCTGGGCTTAGGGAAGCAACAGTCTCATTTTCATAGTGTACAAAATTGTCGGGATCATCAAATACACACAGGGCAGGCATAGTTAGCCCAGAAATCACAGGATTTCAACCCAGAAAGACTCTTAAGAGCTATCTAGTCCACCCCTCCCATTCTCTGAAGGGGTAAAGTGAGGCCTAGCATAGGGAAGAGACTTGCCCAAGGTCACCAGTGGAGTAGAATGGCAGAGCTCACATCTGACTTAAAATCCAATGTACTTTGGCCTAAACTACACCATCCTGCTCTATCCTTAGGAAAAGCTCCTGGCAGCTGTCATCAGGTAATACCTTTTCTTTGATTTTTCATCTAATTTCAAGATTTTGATTCTCCCCTTGAGAATTTCTTGGCAGTGAGATGCCTTTAAGTCATTAGGTAGTTTGGTACCAAAGGAACCCACCTTTGGAATCCACAGATCAGTAGTATGATGTAGTACAAAGAACACGAGTCTTAGAGTCGGAGGACTGGGTTCAAATCCTGACTCTGCTCCCTATGTGACTCAAGGCAGGCCACTTCCCCTCTCTGGAACTCAGTTTCCTCATCTTCAAAATGAGGGAGGTGGGCTAAATAACCTCTGAGATCCCTTCTAGCTTTAAATCTGTGACCCTATAATTGCTATCAATGTTAAGGGAGTTTGGCATGGAGAGGCAATGTCTAGACCTTAGGTGACAGGGAAATCATCACCAAAAATGGAGGTCCTAAGATTTGGCCTCTTCTTGGCCATTGTGTCCCAGTTAGATTTTTCTAATCCTAACAGGATCCTACTGTCGTGGAAAAGCCTGAGAACAGCTGTGTGCATTGCAGGAGAGCACCCAAAATAGAAACATGCACACGATCTGCAGGCACTTGACCCAGAAAGTTCATAATTGCATCATAAATACAGTATTCCTCACAGTAGTTTGACCATCTACTATATTAAGGCTTTCTCAGAAGGTAAGAAGGCTTCTTTTGCATTCATACCAGAGCTCCAAGGACACATATTTCTTCCACATACCTCCAGACTAATTACCAGTCCCAGTTCACAAAGATGCTTGATCACTGGGACTGTGGGGTGAATCTCTCTTCCCCAAAAGCTTGTAACTATATACATTTTCTTCTCCGTCCTTAGATAAGGCCACTGATGGCCCAGAATAGTCTCATGACCTCTGACCCAGGCATACCTGAGCGAATAGGTATCAGAAGGTGGTGTCAAATATATACAGCCATTGCTGAGCCGTGTTATAGAATCATCATCACCCAGCTCTTTGATGTTTCCTGTATCTAAGTCCTTAGGTAGCTTAAAGTGAAGTGGGATCCATGAAATTTGCCCTAGAGATAAATATCACCTTGGCAAACACAAACACAGACACACAGAGAAAGTCACCCAAGTAACTAGACTCCCTAGGTAGATGAACCAGTGTGTTTTAAAACCATCTGGTCATAATGCTAATACCCACTCATGAAAAGCCCTTTTGGTTCTATACTATTAGTTAGAAAATTTCAGAAGAACCCCAATACATTTGGCTACATGTGGACTTCCAAGAAGCACAAGGAAAGGGGGACAGTGAGAGGTGGAAGTTAAAGTGCAAATGATCACAGAAGTCAAATGTTGCTACAGCAACACTGAAAGCCAACATAAACACCAAGCCTTCAAGAAAAGAGCATATGAGCAATGCAGAAAGTGTACAAAATGCATTATGCCATCTTCCTTCTTCTAAGAGAGAGACTTTGGAATAAAGCTTCCTGGAGAATGGGAAGCCTTTCTAACATGTACAAGTAAATGCAGGATCCAAATTTGGTTGTGTTCTCTCATGCTTCCATTCAGATTGGTGGAAGAACAAATCTGAATGAGCTTAGAGGACTTGGAGGCAACACCTTCTGCTTCTGACTGGTAACTGATGACCATTCTGATAACCATTCCGTTATCCAAGCAACATTTACCAAATGGCCATCATGGGTGGGGCAAGATGAGGCCATGTGCTAGGCATTGTGGACTTTACAAAGAAGAATAAGATATGATCTCTCTTCTCTGAAAGCTTATAGTCTACTTAGGGACATGACATATACACTTTACAAAATGTATGATTTCATCATTTCATCTGTGGTCACTCCCTCCACTGATGCAGAGTCGTACCCCCCCTCCCCGCCCCGCCCCAGGCCTTAGTAAATGGAAGTAAATGGTCATCATGAGATTTTGTGGCCAAAAAGAAAGAAAAAAATCCTCTGGTAATTAACCTTTAAATGATAAACCTTTCTAAGTTTAGTTAGGCTAATCCTCATACAACAGATTCATAGCTCCTTGTTGGGCCAATAAGCAAAATAATTTCAGTTTGACAGAGCCTTCTACAACTTGTGCTCCATTTTGAGAACCTTCAAGAATTTAGAGTCACATGGAAGTTGTAAAAACCAGCAAAGAGGAGATAAAATCATTACTAATTCCAAGTAACATAATGATATAGTTAGAAAACCCTGGAGAAGCAGCTAAGAGATGCAGTTAATAGCTTTAGTAAAGTAGCAGGAACTAAATCAGTCCACAACATCATCAGCACTCCTACATAACAAAAACAAAACTTGGAGGAAATAATAGTGAAATGTCCTTAAAAATAACTACAAAGTATATAAAATATCTGAGAGTCCATTTACCAAGACACAACCATGATTTATATATGTACAATTATGAAATACTCTTTAAAGAAATAAAAGAAGACAAATAGCTAGAAAGATATTCATTGCTCATGGTTGGGCCACACCAATATAACAAACCCAAGAACATAAGCTACTTAGAGGATACTTTCTTCAACAAAACTGCTGTAAAAACTAGAAAGTAGTTGCAAAAAGAAAGGTTTATACCAGCATCTTATATCACATGCCATATAATAAGTACCAAATGGGTAACTCAACTCAAATATAAAAGTTCACAACATAAAAAATAAATTGGAGGAAAAATGGATGGAGGTTTTTTTACATTTATGGGTAGAGGGAAAATCCCCAAACAAACCATAGAGGAGAATTTATTAACATGAAACTGAAAAGGTTTTGCCTAAATAAAATCAATGCAGTAAGAAAGGGCACTGTCCATTATGAAGAAAATTTTGATAAAGATCTGATATACAAGATATATAGAACTTTATCACAAATATAAGACCAAGAACAATTTCTTAATAGATAAGTGGCCAAAGGATATGAACACACAGTTCTCAAAAGAAATGCAAACTATTAAGAAACCATATATAAGATTTACTCTTCAAGTCACTAATAATAGGAAAAATCAAAACAACTGTAATGCTTTACCCAAAGAACTGGCAAAAGATGACAAAAGGTAAAAATAGCCAGTGTTCAAGGGACTGTGGAAAGACAGCAAAGTTAATACACTGTTAGTGGAGCTGTGATTGCTTCAAGCATTCTGGAAAAGAAATTGGAATTTTACCCAAAAAAGTGCCTAAAATGTCCTTATTCTTTGACCCGGAGATCCTACTGCTAGGCATGTAGCCCAAAGAATTCAAAGACTTCAGAAGTAAAAAATAATTGCCTATTTGCCAAAATATTCATGGCAGCACTTAGGTATGTTAGCAAAACACTAGAAACAAACTGGGTGCTCATTGATCAGAGAAAGGCTAAATAGACTGTGATATGTGACTGGAATGGAATATTATATCATCCCAAGAGATGAGAAATGAGGAATTCAGAGAAACATAGGAAAATATATAGGAACTTATGGAAAGTGAAGTAAGCAGAACCAGGCAAACAATATGCACAATGGATACCCAATTTAAACAGAAAGAACAAGCATTTACTAAGCACCTAAAATGTGCCAAGTGCTAGAGACACAAAACAAAATAGTCCCTGCCCTCAAAGACTTTTCCATTTTACTATAATCAATGAATAAATGAGAATACTGGCCATGAGAGGAATAAAGAGAATTCCTCCATTTTACAGTTGAGTAGGCTGAGGAACTGGATGTGATGTCATCAAGAACAGGCTCAGGAATTCCCCTGTCTTGTGTGTGAATAACTTAAAGGCTCTCCAGTACATTAAGTAATAAATTATTGGGGAGAGATTCAGAAACAGAAACCAAATAAAAATGAGGAAAATGTATTGCCTTGTGTTAAAATTGTGAGGGAGCATGAAAGTAATCAGCCTTATGTTAAATCAGCCTAGGGATAAGATACTTCATTGACTGTGGATGGCTATACACTCAAAAGCCAGGATGGAAACTCTCTCATTTCCAAAGCCATGCAGATAAGTGAATGAAAAGGAGACATCTGCATCATCTCTGAAATATCCTCTGATAAATGCCTTCTGCATGGCATCTTGGGACGGACAGCACTTTCCAGTTCTCAAAGAACTTCCACATATAGTCTCTTCAGATTTAATTGAAATAACCACCAATGACTAAGTACCTGGCCTCTGCTAAGCCTTGTGCTGAGAAAGATCAGTGTAAGCTGACTTTTTTTCAGATTCAGACTCAGATCCATAACACCAACCTTCTGTATGCAAACACAGGTCTGGTCTGGGGAGAGGTATCCTTTGCCTTCTATAATCTTTGTCATTTCAAAACTTGGATTTAGGGTGATTTTTGAGAACAAAAAAAATAAAAAGTAAGGTTAGCAGTATTCCTTAAATTAAAGGCTGGCTGCCAGTCAAATATTGAAAACCTTGAAAACAGGGACTATTTCCTTTTTGTCTTTGGATCCCCAGTATCTAGCACATAGGAGGCACCTAACAAATGGCTTGTTGACTTGAATTAAGTGGTTCTAAGTCTAAACAGATAACATTAGAGCAAGGGATATATGATATCTCAAGATGCACATGATCTCATGGTGGGGAGTTGGGAAGGGGAGGTAGGTGTCATCCACGTAAATTACCAAGGACAGGAGGAACAGAAAGCAAAACAAAATATCAAAAGTACAGCGAAGACAACATGATGGAAATGAGACTGTAACTCTTCCCAAGCTTCCTTCTCTGTGCCTCTCATATTTTGTCCTGTAATAACGAAAAGAATGTAGGTTTCCTGGCAAGTTGATAGCCTAGTCTTCCATTCAGCTGTCAATCTTGGTCCCTTAGTCAATAGTAGGAGCAAGAGAATCTCCGTCATTCCGCTTGTGTGGTAAAATTCCTCCTTAGCACCAGGTCATTTTCCCAAGGCAAAAACAAACTGCCTGGTGACTAAAATTTGACCACACTGAGGAAAGCCCAACTGGCACCTCCTCCATGGTTTTGGCCCTACACCAAAGGTAGCAGCAGCAGCACACTCCACTGTCCTCATGTGCTGACAAACAAAACAGCCTATCCACACCTAAATAGGTGCAGTCCCCTTCAAAGTCATTCCCTTGGGAGGCTATACCTCAATTTCAATGAGGTTGCCATGGTGTAAACCACTATGGGATTGACACCTCTTTGTGAATGGATTTTTAAGCCTGGAAGTCCTTCACCTTAAGATTTGATTTTTTTTTGGAAACAGCCAAAAGTCACCTGGAGTCACATCTGCTGGCTAAGTTGAGTGATCAAACTGAGAACTACCTTTAAAAATATGGCATCAAGTTATTTCATGGGTTGCCATGAAACAACTTTATGTATCCTTAAAAATACTGTCACCTGAAAGGCAATAAGAAGCACATGATGGGTGCATTATCAACAAGGAACTGCAGAAGAGAAACAGTACAAAGTATGTCATCAGGGAGATGTATGGCCGAATAAGAGGATAGGCAGGCAGGTGAGGAGACCCACGTATAAATTGACAGATGGCCTGCACGCTCCATTTGTATGTCAAGAACTAGATCATGGGTGGGGAACCTGCAGCCTTGAGGCTACACATGGCCCTCTAGGTCCTCAAGTGTGACCTTTTGACAGAATCCAAATGATTTGGTCAAAAGGCCATACTTGAGGACCTAAAGGGCCACATGTGGCCTTGACACTGCGGGTTCCTTACCCCTGAACCAGAGGATGGATGGCCCCCAGCATATTGGAAAGACCAGCTATGGGAAATTTATGAGAGGAAAGATACCAGATTCATTGAGGATGAAAGAGCATGGAGAGGTTACAATCTGTATTGTTGGAGGGAACACTTACATTGGTGGTGTCACAGATCCATCCATGTATCCAAGAGATAGAAAATATTGAGACCATTTTCCTTGTATGGCTCTTACATAAGCTAGCTCTGAAGAGTGTGTTCATCCTTAATAAGAAGACAGCAGTAATCTAGATGGAGACGTTCTGGTCTGTTTAAAAAAAGAAAAACCATCACCCCACCCTACCCCCCACCCCCTGAAAACCCCCCACAATGGTTTCATCACTTTGTCAAGAGTGTTTCATAGGCTCATAGGATCATTTTCAATTCAAACATTAAGCACCTGTTGTATACAAGGCACTGTGTTATACATTAGTGATATGAAGGCCCCTCAGGGAGCATACGCCGTACTGTTCTTAATTCTCCTAGGAATCTAGCTCATGGTGAATTACGAGAGAGAGAGAGAGAGAGAGAGAGAGAGAGAGAGAGAGAGAGAGAGAGAGAGAGAAAGAGAGAGAGAGAGATGAGGCAAAGAGGGGGATTTCAAACCAGTGCCTAGATAACAGTGACACTAAGTGGGTTTTTTGTAGTGTCCTAATCAGTGACCAGAAAAACGAAGCATGATTTCAGGACTGTCCCTCTGCACCCATAACACAAGCCCTGTGGCCCCAGGGCCACCAAAATAAAGGTGATTTACCGAAAATGTACTGGGCCTGGAATTTTATAAGTAAAAGCCCTCTAGTTATGTGAAATGACATCACCTCAGAGCCTTGGGCTCCCAATTCTATTAACAGGAAGGAAACAGACCCACTGCTCTTTAAAAGCAGCTTCCTCTTTGCTCTATTAATTTCAGAGATTAAGCAAGCCACTCCTCTGGAGGCATAATAGAGCAGCCTAACAGACATTATGTCTGCTGTAACTCCTGCTAACCGATTCTCAAGATTTGGGTGATGTGCAGGCCTTGCATCTCAAAAGTCAATAAGAGAGACCATGATGTCAAAAGCTTTCAGCTTCTCTTGTTTTTATAACTATGGTGGACCTTTGAAGTACAGTGAAGATCCCTAAGCTGGTTTCAGAATCTGGGCCACAGACTGTTTCTAAAGGAGGCAAGTGGAAATATGTCAGATTAGCCTTTAAAAGGATGCCAGGACCAAAGACGTTTATTGAATGGGAATCCCTTTTTGTACCCTGCCCTTCGAATCCCTCTTCTCAGTCATACTGAGAAAATCAGCCTAACCAACATACACTTCTTGTAATTCTGACAGTCTCTCTATATTAGGGAAAAAGAGCTTCCTTCCTTCCTGCTCTAGTTCAGAGTGTTGTGGTGGTGTAAATAGCCCTGAAAGGAGGGGGCAGAGACCTGTACTTTAGGTCCAGTTCTGCCCTACCTCTGAGACCCTGGACAAGACATGGGATCACAAGGTTTAAAGCTAGGACAGACCTTAGAGATCACCTAGTTCAAATCTTTCATTTTCCTGAGACCTGAGGCCCGGAATCCAAGGTCACACAGGCACCAAGTGGCAGAGGTGGGATTTGAACCCAGGTCCTCTGGCATCAAATCTAGTTCTCTTTCCACTGTAAAACACTGCCTTCTCCCTCTCTGAGGCTTGATTTTTTCATCAATAAAATGGAAGAATTAGACTAGAGAGTTGCTAAAGTCCTTTCCATTTTTAACACTCTGCCTCAATGAATGACCACAGATTATGGCAAATGCCCGTTGACATTTACTAACACGATAACCACTGCCTGTTTCTCCAAAACTCCAACCACATTATTTGCATTCAAGCTTATGATCAGAAACATCCAGCACGGCCTCTCCTCTACTCCACAGTTCACTGTTGGACTATTCCTAGGCCCTTCTGGGCTCTAAGAGGATTTCTGAACATAGTGGAATAGAAGACAATGTACCCACTTCCATTTTCCTTAACAATTATTGTCTTCTCAAACTCAAACACTGTCCAAATTCTCATTTTATTCTAGATTCTCAAAGGTTTTTTCCTAAGATATGAAGCAAACACTAGGATAAGGACCTCAATGGAAGCGAAATATATACCCTTCACATATGAAGGTGACACTCCTGAAGAAAGTATTAGCTTTGCACTTGTTTTTTTTTAAATTATGAAGACTGTTTTGTGACACTCTGGGCCTACGAGACACAATTCTGAACTGCCTAGATAGGGTGAGGGGCACAATCTCTGGCCACAGAACAGAATAAAATGGGTGAGGGCACATACAGTACTGTTAAGAACACAGGGTTGGGAGTCAGGAAATCTAGGCCCTGCTCCCAACTCTGCCACATATCATGTGACCTTTCTCTCTGAGCCTTAGTTTCCCCTTCTATAAAATGAGGGGGTTGGACTAGATGGCCTGTAAGATCTCTTTATTTCTGATACCTTCTGACTACTGCTTATCCTGGGAACACTCCCTTACTCTGACTTGGTTAGGCCCATGTGCTAACCAGCAACAGATAAGCACACACTTGAGAGAAGAAATATAGTTTATGAAGGGGATCACAAACACTTTACATAAGTTGACATGAAACAGAACAGCAGAAGGTTGGCCACCAGGGAATTAATTTTTTTAAGCCATGTCAGTTTATAAAGACCTTTTACTAACTCGTGGAGAGGTTGGGATCTATGCCAGTGGAAGGAACAGATTTTTAAAAAGGCACAGATCAAGGACTCTGTCCTGGTTCCTCTTCTCTTCTTGGTGATCTTATCAGATTCCCTATGCTCAATCATCGTCTCTATGAAGATAATTCCCAAATCTATAAATCCAACCCTCATCTCTCTCCTGAGCTCTCCTGTTGGGCATTTCCATTTGGATATCCCATTGGCAACTCAAAATCAACATGTACAAAATGGAACTTCTCACCTCCCCTTTTCTGCCTCTAAACCTGACTCTTCCTCCAAAACTCCCTTTTTCTCTTGAGGGTACCACTATCTTGCCAGTTACTTGGGTCCAAAACATCAATTATCTTTGACTTTTTCCTCTTCCTTACCCACCCACCCTCCCTGCATATCCAATCAGTTGCCAAGTCTTGTCAATTCTACCTCCATAGCATCTCTTCTAGAAGTCCAGTCCTCTCCCATCTATCCTCCATACAGTGTACAAAATGTTCCAGGACCTTTAGTGGGCCCTGGTTCCTCCAGAATAAAATACAAACTTCTAAAACTTGGCTTTTAAAGTTCTTCACAAACTGCTTCCAAACTCCTTTTCCAGGTTGATTGCAAATGACTCCCCTTCACTCTGCATTCCAGCCAAATAGGCCTACTTGTGGTTCCTCAAAGTCTGCCACCACACCTTTATACCACCTCCTCATCTCTACCTCCTACAATCCTTAGTTTCATTCAAGGCTCAGTTCATTAGCTTTCAAGAGGAATTCTCTTCTGATCCCCCTCTTCTAAAATGATCATGTATGCACTTAGCTGTTCACATGTTGTATCCCCCAGTGAAATGGAAATCTTTGGTGGGAAAGACTACTTTTCATTTGATCTCTGTATCCCTAGTGTCTAGCACAATGCCTTGTAAATAGTACATCCTTAATAAATACTGATTGCTTTGGTTTGGATGGAAACATGGGATTGAAACTGGATGACATTTTCTTTTTACCAAGGCACAGATTCATAAAACAGAAACACTTTCTTCCTATAAAATTCTTTTGGGATTGAGTTTCTGGGATACAGACCTCAGGCTATAGAGCCTGTCCAGATAAAATAATTGACTTTACCCCTTAGAAGCAACCTCTGTCCTAGCATCAACATCTTCTGCTTGCTAGTGCTAACTCTATGGCTGCCAGGACTCTGGACCCCTAAACCCATTGCCTGCTAGACATAGGATATGTGCCAGATCCCTCATGGCCAGCTGGACTATCAGGCCTACCTTTGTGTACCCACTCCCACCCCCCACACAGCAGTCCTATCCTTACAATATATAATTATATAAATTACCCATGATCTGACCTGATGGGAGGGGATGAGGAAGAAATGAGAGAAGATGGAGAAGAAAGGAACAAGAGAAGCGACAGACATGCAAGGAAGACCTTAACGATGTTTTTAGGGATGCACCAATGTCACAGGTTGTCTCCCCTTCGCCCACAAAAGAAAGCAATAGAATGCTAGAGTAGGAAGTAACCTTAAAACTTCTCTATGACAACTCCTTCCATATGTAAGAATTCCTATGGAAACCTCTCTGATAGGTGCTTATCTAGCCCAGTGGCATTGGCTTTGGTGTAAGGACTAAGAGGAACAAAATGCAACGGAATCTAGATGAATGTGGAGTCCTCTTCTGGTGCTCCCACCCTGGCTTAGACTATAGCCCTGGAGCCTCAGACGCTATGCCTGTGGAGTTCAAGCTCAAGCAGGTCCTACGACAGACTGGAAATCTTTCAAGTACGGCCTGATCATGGAGTGTCATGGTGCCTGAGGATAAGCCAAGCTAGGGTTGGCCACAGCATGACAGCAGCTCCCCAAGACCTTCTACTTAGCCAGAGAGGGACTGTGGACTATTTGAGGAGAAGCAGAATTTGCACCAACAAGATTATGAGTAACTTCATCCCAGTGCTCTGGCCTTTTGGGATCTTTTGGGATCTTTTGGGATCCTGACTCTTCTATCTAACCTGCTAGTTATCCTTTCTAGCTTTTTGCCAGCTACACATTTGATGGGCCTTTATCAAAGTCATTGGTATAAATGGTCACCAGTGTAGGGTCAAGTACTAAGAATTATACTCATTAACCAGCTCATAAAGACATGTGTATATTTTTCCAACTCCTCCCACCTGGCCATACAACCTTTTCTCTACATAGCAGAAAATAAAACAACATACCTAAGTCATACCTAAGCAAGGGAATAAGCAACCATGGAGGAAAGCAGTCATTCGATTTTTACATCAGGCCTATTGATGACTAATTCTACAGAGATGGGAAATGTGAGCAAGAAACAGCAATTTCAGTATGGGCCAGTAACCCCTGGTTGTCTGCAAGGGTCCTTCCAGGAGCATGACTGGCTACCTGAAAACTCAGATTATAAAGGAGACTTTCCAGTTCAGACTAGAGGGTACACTGAAGAGCACACACTCCTCAAAGAATATTTTAAAGAACACTATCTGCAACAAAGCTTACAATGATCTAGGTAAAAGCATCAAATGTTACTCAAGCTTAAGATCTAGGAATTTGGAAACATTTGAGGGAGTGTGTAGGAAGCCCAAAGATTTGGCTTCTTCATGACAATGTTCTGACTCAGTGAGCTTCCAGTGAACCAGTTTTTGATCAAAACCCCATCATCTCCCAGCTCTGTCACCTACCTTATTCACCAGGCTTGGCTCCGAGTTATTTCCAATGAGGACAAATATTTGCCATTACTAGGGACATCTAAAAGAATGTGAGGAGGCTTTAAAAAGACTGTTCCCAAAGAAAAATGCCAGAAAATGATTTGAGAAATGGGAACACCTGTGGAATAAGCAGGTAGCCCTCCAAGGAGGTCAACAAATAGGTGCAAAATGGAACAGATCTGCAGGCACTTCTACAGTGATCTGATTCAACTAGACAAAGACTTATTGACCACCTACTAGGTGCTAGGTGCTTGAGGTAAGAAAAGCTCTGTTCTCCTAAGGGATGCTAGAAAAGGTCTCATGGAGTATGGCAAAGAGCACTAGATTTGGAGTTAGAAGACTTGGTTTCAAATGCAGGTTCTGCCACTTAATACCTGTGTGACTGTGGCCAAATGATTCTCTGGGCCTCTTTTTCTTCTTCATGTGCAAAATGAGGGGGTTGGACGAGGCATTCTCTAAAGGCTCTTTTTTCTCTTTGACAGTCTATGATTTTCTAAGTCTAGATGCATGAGTCCTGTTCTGAATGCCACGAGGAACATTGGGCATTTACAATAAACTCTGAGACTCCTGCAGACTCTCTGGAAGGAGACACTGAATGGCTCCAAAGTAGAGCACCAAAAGGCAGAGAAACTGGCCAAGTCTATCGTCAGGGAACATTTCAGTGCTTGGCAATTCATAACCCATTGTGCAATATTTCTGTGCATCAAAGAGAAATGATTTGCAACCATTTGCAAGAGATACAAGGCATCTAATTATAGTATTGTGCTAAGAAATATGTCAACTTCCTCAAACATCATATGTAGATTTACAAAGTCAATTGTAAAAGCATCAGCTGCAGCAGTTGCCACTTAATCTAACCCAGGGCCAGAATGACACTCCATTTGCAGAAAGAAATAGGAAGGGCTTTCAACCTCTGGAGAGAATAAAAGGTTGAACAGTCCCTTGCCTCAGTGTGACTGCCCTGCTTTGCAATGTGACCTCACCAGGTCTTTTTTTCTCTCTTTAACTGCTGACACCGTGAAGCTGTTGACCTTTCACCAGTGACCTGTGTAATCAATAAACAACTCACAAAGTCTTTCTATGGAGCTGCCCCAAGCCCTGGTTTGTCCTCTTTTGTGCCCCACCAACTGCCATTCCATTTGAACTTTCCCCCCAGATTCCTGTTTTGGGGTGAGTGGCCTTCATGCATTGCCATGTAGGCTTAAAACCCTACACACCTGTGTCCTCTCCCATTTGGCTATAAATCAAAGTTGCCAAGGCTCCCAAGCCACGGCAAGTGTTGGGTAGTTTGAAGCGGCTTGTTCTCAAGACACAATCCTGATTCAAGGAACCAATACTTGTAGAAATCAACATTACAAGCAAAAGCAAAATGTTTTTCAAGTTAGCCACTTCCTGAAAACTCACTCAACCTTAAGTGGGCAATGGACAGCTGCTTATGGCTGCCCTTTCTGAGAAGTGAGAGAGATGTTCTCTGCCACTTTGGGAGGCCAAAAGAGGACAAGAGCCCAAAAAGGAGATGACAGCAGTGGAGAAAATACCAACCTTGTCACATAGGCCCTTAACGACAAAACTGGATTCAGGCTGTCTATACTGCTGGGGCATTGGGCCATTTTAAAATCTTTTTTTTAATGTTCATTAGCTTTCTTTAGTACCATGCAACCTGCCCTCTGTAATAAAAGAATCTCATACAATTGAAAAAGCTAAAAACAATTAGAGTTCCAGAATTCCCAGGTAATCAAGAAGTGGAATGACAGGGTTGAAAGTGATTGCATATCTAATGGATCAAAATAAAAAATCTAAAATCAAATCTTAAACTTTGAGATTTTCTCAGATTTAGAAAAAGAGTATCACAAACCTGAACTGAGAGACCAAGAAAATGAAGGTTGGTTAGGATCGGTCTGGCTGGGCTTCAAGGGTCTCAGACCACTTGCCACAGGTCAGCAAACACACATTTCTAGGGCTGGCAGGGATATAAAAGCACTTGGAGCACCCTGGAGAAAAGGGGTGTCTAAATTGAGTTAGAATTGGTTACTTCCATTGATATTCCTGTTCAATTGGCCTCCCTACTTCCCTACCTCCTAAACTAGCCAATTTCTATCTGCATTCACCTAGGTGAAATGGAAGTAAACTCCAAAGTTCCTACCTGTTCCAACCCTTTCAGTTCCTAGCCCTTACTTGGACATGTAGTATATTGCTCTAGAAAACACACAAAAAAGGGGAATTTTAAGGTGATTTATTCCTGCTGGCCCCAGACTTCCTATACTGGTTCTCCTGGAAGGGCTGGGGTAGGGAAAGCAATTGGTTTTGTTGACAGTTTCAGCAAACCATTGTCCTTTGTGGGAGGTACAACTAGCTCTCTAACCCCAGGCATGACAGGAGAACCCCAAACTCTGTGAAATGGCTAAAAAATGGTTAGCAACCAACATTGGCATTCAGAAGGACAAGGTGGAGGAGAGACCCTGTGCATATAGCACAGAACCTTGGACTACTAGTAGACCTGGGGTCTGCTACTAGCTGTGTGACCTTGGGAAGTACCTTCCCCTCTGTGTTTTCATCTATAGAATGAGGGGGTAGGACTAGATGACTGTTTCAAGCTCTGACAATCCAGCTCTCTGACAATTTAAAGGTTTCTTAGAATAGATATCTACCCATTGCTACATAATCCCAAATGGGATTATTGCCTAACCCTAATTAGAAAAGGTGACTTCCTGGTAGTGACTGCTTGAAAAACTATATCCAAATGTGGAAAGATCACAGGATTTGAAGTTAGAGGACCTGGGTTCAAATCTTGACTCTTATTCTTACTAGCTGTGTAACCTTTGGGCAAGTTCCCTTCTTTGTGCCTCATTTCCTCATCTGTAAAATGATGGAGTTCAACTGGGGGTCGTAAGGTCCCTTCTACCTCTATATATGACTCCGTGACCATCTTAGACTCCCTCTCTATCAAGCTAAAGGTTGGAGAAGCCACTGAAGACCAACTGAACAGATAAATCACTTGGATTCTTAAGTACCAATTTAAAGAAGTGTTAGCTTTGGATCTTATGGCACTTTCATTAATCCTCATGACAACTCTGAAAAGATAGAACCAGAGACTTCAAGTTATCTAGAAGGAAACTGAGGCTCAGAGAAAAGTGCCTTACCCAAGATCACACACATAGAAAATGGGAGAAATAGGATTTGAACTCAGGACCTCTGACTCCAAATCTAGTATTTTCTTTCCACTGCAGCATGCTTCTCACGTTATACATGTGGACGGAGAAACTGGGGCCCAGTTTGTCCAGTTTGTCCGAGGTCACACAGGGAATCAGTGGCAGAGTAGAAACAAACTTGGGTCTTCCACCTCCTGGGCCAGGAAGAGTCCTTCTTCCAGCGTGACCTGATTAAGGAACATTTTGAGGTTTGCACCATATTTGTCTCTTAGCCTTACGCATTCATTACCTTTCCAACAAAACAAGATTGTATCAATAGGAAAAGTTACCCAATGAAGTCGTTTTGTTTTTGGTTTGGTTTTTTTTGTGTGTGGTTTTTAAAAACAGACAGAAACAGCGACTTTGAGGAGCAATAAGAACAGGGAGGGAGGAGCTAGAATGACCAAGGCAAAAGTACAGCCTTCATTAAAAACTCCTGAAAAAGTGCTCCTGGGTTTATTTCGTCTTTTCAAATCCATTTCACAGATCTCAGTGGGTTTATAATAACATAAACACATCCTGACAATGCTACTTAATAACAGTAATAACTCACATTTAAGGTTCACAAAGCACTTTATATACATCATCTCATTTGATCCTCAGGACAACTCTGTGAAGTGGGTACTCTTAGCCCCATTTCACAAATGAGAAACTGAGGCTCAGAGAGATTCTCAACTTACCCTTTGGTCACATAGCTACTAGTGTCAGAGGTGAGATTTGAACTTAGGTCTTCCTGACTCCAAGACCAATAGTCTTCTGGCCTTTAGATCTTTCTAGCAACTTGCTTTTATGCCTGAACAAATTCTCTCAAGTCTTAGAAATGCAAATATTTGCAATGTTATTCCATAAATGAGATCAAGTCAGTGTGGTTGCTACCAACGGTTTTGCAGGATACAATTTCACTTGTATCCGTTTGCCTCTTCGTTCCCAATTGGCTAGACTGGCCCTGCTTTAGAAAGAGAAAAGAACAGGCAGATATAGCTACACATTTCTGAAGTGGGTCCAGAAAATTTTCTTTGAGAACTCATTCAATGAAAGTGTACAAACAGGCATTAAAAGAGGAATGTCATTTCATAAAGAGCTTCTCAACTCTACGTTGAGACAAACATAACCCAAATGCAATGCGGACACTGAGCTTTGGGCTCCAAAAGGAGATGGAAGGGAAAGCTAACACTAATATTTTTATTAGACAATCCTATTTGGGAGCAGACACCAATTTCCGCATTCAAAACTATGAATGTGGATTCTCATGGCCAGTTTTCAACATACTCTTAACCTATTTAGCAAGCAACCAGCTATGCATTTCTGGGCTATACTGGAAGAAGACAGAAAAACAGAGGGCTTAATAAACCCTGGCCATTAGTGTCAGACTGAATCACTTGACCCCACAGCTCAAAAATACTCAGCCCATAAACCCCAAATGCTAATAAGACAGACATCTTTCCTCAATCCAGTCAGCCTCTTTTCCCTGAGTCCTAAAGAACACAGGCTGGGGCCTCATTGTAAATGCATGTGTCATTAGGCACGCCTCACTGGGGCTCCTGATATTTCAATAAAGGAGGAGGAGGAGGGAGCTAGTTTAAGAAAAGTGGCCCAAGTCTTGCTTCAGGCCTGTTCAGTGTCAGGTCACTGCTCCTGTTTGCTTGTGCTGAGCTAAGCTTCAGTTAACAAAGTGAACTTGAGATGTTCTCAAGTGTACGTGAACTGCTACGTATCATCACTCCTAGATGCTACTCTGTCCACTTAGGCTGGCCTCTTCTACACTGTCAGGTAAACTATTTCAAAGCAGAAAAAAAGTCACAATCAGAATCTGAACTCCCTCCACACACCTTCAATGGCACTGTTGGCTCAGATTTCTTGAAAGATAAATATTTAACTCCAGATTTTCAATCAAACACAAACATATTTCTGGGGTTGAAGATTAAACCTGCTTGAGCTAAGAAAAAAGAATATCAGTGCTGTGTGCTTCAGGGAGATAGTGTGAGATCTTGGAAGAGCACTGGGATGTGCTAGAAGACCTAGGTTTGAATCCTGAATGCATACTTCCTACCTGGGTGAATTCGAATAAGTTCTTTCCCTACTCTGGGCCTTGTTTTCTGGATCTATAAAATGAGGGGGTTGGACTATGGGATCTCTGAGGTTCATTGGGGCTCTGACACTCTACTTTCATATGACTCATTCAACTGATTTCAGAGCTACAGACTCTCAGAAGTTTTATCCACTGTTTTCCTTCTGTCATATACTCAGATGACTAGGAATAAGGGCATACCTGTAGAAAGCTTCTAGGGTAAAATTCTACACAAATTCATCCGCTGGGTCAATCATTGTCATTCATTCATTCTGCCTATGTCTCTCTTACCCTTACGATTTTGTTCTTTCTGCCTCTATCACTTTCCATTTGTCTACGTAGCTCAGAGCTGTAGAGTGGGTGTAATAAAAGAGGCGATCTGCTCACGCTGTGCCTCAGGTTGGTTAAGGGCTAGTCAGCTAGTTCAGCCCTTCAGCTGGCTAACTTTGTTATATCCAAACCATGACGTCCTGATACATCTTTACCTTTAAAATGGTAGCAAAATCTCGGGCGGTTTATGAAATTCACTTCATATCTGTTTAAGAAACCCATCATGTCATCGGATTGTATCTTGGCTGGCTTTCACTTGGGCATTAGAAGTTACAGGATTCTACCTTCTGTATCTGAGACTCTGCTAGCCATTAAAATATAGCCTAGCTCTCAAATACTTATGAGCTTATGCTCAAGACTCAGGCTAAAACCAAGCAAAGTACTAGAGCTCAGCTGTGCAGGAGGAATTTGTGCTGTCAACATGTCCTACTGTAGGAGCTTACTGCTATAGTCAACCAAATCTTTCTGAGCAGTGCGACTGAGGTACAAAAAAAATCTGACCAGCCAGGCCCTGCCTGCCAGCAACTGATCTTTCATCGCATCTGCTTGATTGGTAAAGTTGTACTAAGGAGGTGACTCTAAATATGAATAGGAAGGCAGAAAAGTCTAGGAGACTACTCTAAGATAATTCTATGAAAACCAAGGTCCATAGGGATATGGCAAAGACACCAGGACCAGTGGATTTAAAGACTGAGGAGCAGTGAGACTTTAAAATGACCTTTTAGCTCAACCAAGATGGCACAGATGACAAATTTATTTTGAGGAGCTCCTAGAGGGGAAGGGGAAGATGAAGTTAGAGCAGTTTTAAGAGAAGGTTCTAGAACAAACCTAGAACAAGAAGCTTAATATCGAGGGCTGGAGTGAGATATGCCTGAAAAGGAGAGTTGAGTTAGAATGAGAGAGACCCAAGGATGCTTTGAAATGTCAGAAATGAAGAGACAGCCACATGGCAACATACGGTGGAAGACCGGATTGATGGAGTGGGACAGTCTTGAGGAGGTAAGAGGGGGAGAGAAGAGTTCGAGGTGTTAGTTTTTAAGTGACTGGAAGCAAGTTCTTGATTGGTAAGATGAAAGATCAGAATGATACAAAGGCTGTGAAGATGATAGATAATGATGGAACAGAAGGGAGAAGTCAGGAGAACTTTGAATCGCTATAGAGGACATCCTTCCTTAAACCTGTGTGTGCGTTGTGTTGTGTTAATGATGTTAGGTTTGGAAATTCAAAACCTTTTTATGTGCGTTGTGTACTTGTGTCAGATATAAAGACACAGAACCCAACAGCTACTTTTTTCACTGAGTTAAAAGAAAAAAAACACCTAGGGATGTCAATTTGGTGCCAAATGAAGTCTTGTCTTCAGAATAAGCATTTCTGATTTCTCTTATTGAAAGTCTATGTTGCCACTGATAATGTATTCTGGTTTTTCAAACATGTTTTAGTGTGCTTTTAAAGCTCTTGACTTTTCATAAGGTTCTGAATCATACGATTTTAATGACTGACTTTATCTTCACATCATTTTTTTTGTCAAATTTAGGGATTTACAAAGCAAACAAGCCAGTTAAACAAAGCTAATTACATTCACCAGCGACATCCTTGCTTTTCCCCCTCAGTGCCCGGTGATTTCGGCTCCTGGTGCTCTGATAGCTGCTGACAGCTTGCTGGGACAGAAGAAGGAAGTAGGTCAGAGTAAGCCAGGGTCAGCAACAGAGAATCCCATTAGACAGGCTTAGAGGGCAATCCTGAAATCGAGGAAGTGTGTGATGTAGTGACAACGTCCCAGACACATAACAGCCAGCCTCGGGACAGCCTCCGGCAGAACTTGTACATTTATCGGCGAGTCATTATAATGACCCCAGATAGAGCTTCTCCAGTTGATTTGTGATTCCTAAGAGGTTCTGCAGAAACCAAATGACAAAAATGGACTTGCAGTTAGCAAGATTATTCCAGACCACAGGCAATATACCACGAGCTTACTCTTGCAATGTGACCCTCTAGCTTACAATGCAGGCCTAGTTTCTGGGGGGGGGGGAGAGCAATCTCTTAATATCTACAAAACATGGCTGGGGATGGGGAGGAGGGGTAAGGGGAGGGAGGGAGAGGGGCAGCTAATTCAGTTCAATTCAGTAAACATCCATTAAGGGCCTACTATGTGTAAGACATTGGGGCTATAAGGCAAAAATGAAAAGGTACCTGTCCTCAAGGATTTCATGGGCTGTCATTGATTTTTTTTTTCAAAAACCAAACCGAACCAAACCCAAACCAGTGAGAGTATACAAAGGAGTAGATAAAAATGGAACTCTTTCAGTAGAGATTTCCGTCAACGTGAGTCATTTTAGAAATCTAGACAGCTTGGGGTTTCAGCAGGGTCCAATTCCTCCAAGGAGGCTGTGGCATTTTCACCTTTAAATGGGCATAGTGGTCCTGCCAATAAGGTCTTTGACACCTCTAAGACAGCCAATGTGTTGCAATAGCATTAACAAGGTCCAAAATTTCGATCTCTTCTGGGGAAAAGGATGTTATAAAACAAAAGTAACCAACTTCCAGGTCAGGAAAAAAATAATCTGAATGAATGATGTTGGAATAGAAAACATCCCTGCCCCTAGAAGGTTTAAAAAATGCCTTCTCACATCGAAGCACAGATACCCTTGGAGCAGACATCGACAAGGAAGCCCATCATTTTCATAGGACTTTTTAGAGGAAACTCCCGCACAACCAAGGATCTAACTAAACTTTCAGTCTCAAAAAGATTGGTTCCTTTCATTGTCTTATCATATTCTCTTTCTTCATAAGAAGAAATTGGAATGAAGCATTCCTTCATGTGTCTGCTTGTTTATGTAACACCCTCCAAAGAACCTTTAGATTGATGAGAGCTGCAAACCAAGCAGCCTAAATTTATACTGGTTTTGTTGGGTTGGAAGGAAGGGAAAGCCCTGAACCTCAGCTCTCTGGGGGTGCCTGGGCTAGGGCTCCCAACACACATGGTTCAAGTTGCTCTGACAATCATACCCTTCAAACCATTTCTATTTCAATTACAGGGAGCAATTTCTCGGGATTGAAGAGTGTTCATTTTGGCATGTTTGTAGCTCAGATTGAAATAAAACATTTTGTAGGGGAAAAATAGGGGGAAAAAAGCTGGTGTGGTATCTTGGATAGTGATGGGCTTTGAGTTAAGGAGATCTGGAGTTCAAGCTTTGACTCTGTCACCGGGTAACTATTGGCAAGTCATGAACCACTCTGAGCCTCAGAGCTCCTCACTATTGACCCTATCTTGGAAAATAGGTATGTATTGACAGGGTTCATTGGAAGCTACCCTGAATACAAACACAAACAAAAGGATATTATTATTTTCTTTGGGTTTGAAGGACATACAGATAGCCATTTCAACGGGAGTGCACGATGTTTCAGGAATAAAGGCGTTTGGACTAGTAAAATGGCTTCGATTATTTTAGAATGTTCATTTGATTTCCTGTACTTGCAAAAGCCAAATCACAACTTGGCAGGGCCCAGAACATCCCTACCCCTTGTCCTTGGAGGAAAATAACAATAGTAAGTCAGGCATTCATAGAACTCTCTGCTTTTCTTTTCAAAGTCCTTTGCAAACATTTAACAATAAATTCATGAAAAGTCTTCCATGGTCTCTGAGCTACCTTTCCAGCCTCGTCTCCCATCATTCCCCCTCTGGTGCTCTGGGACACAGCTCAAGTGAACTGCTCATGCTTTCCCAATTCTGTTCTGTACGTAGAGTCTTTCATTTCTGTGCCTGGAAGGGACTTTGCCTACATCCCACCCTGTGTCATTCCTCTTAGTCTTTCAAGGCGCAGCTTGGATGCCACCTTCTCTAGGAAGGCTTCCATGATCCCCTCCCTTCCTAATCTTCCAGCACACTCCATTCTAACCCTCTTGCACTTGTCTCATTGGAACTTGCATTATGCTTATTTCTATTAATGCCTTATTACACCCCTCCCCTCACTTCAAATGAGATTATAAATATGACCTTGGGCAAATTACTAGGCCTCATTTTTTCACCTGTAAAGTAGGAACACTAGATGGTAACAGAATTTGAGATCATGCCATCTGAGTATCAGCTGAAGGAAATGGGACTATTTAGCGTGGAGAAGAGAAGACTAAGAGTACAAGATAGCTGTCTTGAAGAATTTGAAGGGCTAGCGTGTATAAAAGGGATTAGACTTTTTCTGCTTTGTCCCAGAAGGCATGTCTAGGAACAGTGGGTATGATTTTCAAAGAAGCAAATTTCTGCTTGAAGTAAAGACAACTACGTGGCATTGCAGTGGATAGAACACCAGGCCTGGAGTGAGGAAGACTCATCTTCATGAGTTCAAATCGAACCTCAGACACTGGGTAAGTCAATTCACCCTGTTTGCCTCAGTTTCCTCATCTATAAAATGGGCTGGAGAAGAAAAATGGCAAACCACTCCAGTACCTTGCCAAGAAAACCCCAATTGGGGTCACGAAGAGTCAGACACAACTGAACAATCACAACAAAAGTGAGCTCACTGGGTTGATATAGGGAGGTAAGTTCTCCCTCAATGGGGGTCTTCCAGCAGAATCTGAATGACTACTTGTGTTCAGAATGTGGTAGCAGGGATTACTCTGGCACAGGTGTTGATCTACATGACGTCTAAAGTCCCTTCCAACTTAGAAATTCTGAGATTTTGTGACTGACCATCTCTAAGACCCCTTCGACTCAGTGATAGATTGATGACTCCATGGCTGTATTATTTTTTTGTCCTTTTCCAAAGTAAGCTTGTTAAAGTGTTGAAATTGAGCAATCTCCCCAAGTGAAGGGTGGTGAGGGTATATCTAAATTAGGTTCAAGCCAAAAGGAGGCAGTACAATTCTAGGTCTCCCTCGAGGGCTAAAGAGTTAGGGTTGGTCCCATGATTACAGTCATTCTAACGTTCCGCTTCAAGTCTTGCTTTTCTGAGTCTGTCTACCCACCAACATACTTGGAAGCCTAAGCCAAGTATGTGCTATTGATGCCAAACAGCCTACCCACCTCCAGGTGAGCAGGCAGTAAGCATTTTCCCCAAGACAACTAGCTGATGAAAAGGCAAAGTTAAAAATACATCGAACAAACTAGAGCAAGTACTACACAGTACCTTTGGCCACAGGGAAAAAACGGAAGCTCTCTCACAGCACGAAAATCTAAAATTGGTTGTACACATTTGATAAAAATCAATATAATCTGCAAGCAACTGAATACTCTAAAGACAAACTCACTGTCTAATGGCTCAAAGGACCCTCTACCAATGGTTTTCATTGCTTGACCAAAATGTTTTTTATAGTCTTGCCTAAGTTATTTCACTTAATGCCACCATGAAACTTCCTTTTCCCATTATCTATGACCACAAAGGGACCATATTTCAAAGTTTCAGGGCAACCTATGTCAATGGCTTAGTGATGCAACCTCAATAGCCCATTTCCCCAACTGGGTTATGAGCCATATGAAAAGGGGTTCCATGAGAACCCACCACTGCAGGCAACATTCTCCACTGGAAAACACTAACTATCCAGTGACATATGAACAACAGTTATCATATGCAAAAATTTTTTTGGTATTTTTTTTGCTCCAAAGTTCCCCTGCCCTGCCCCACCCACCCCATCCTACCCCCGGCTCTTTATCTGGAAGGTGTTCTCTAGCTTCAGATTTCCTGGCACTAGAATTCCTGGGATCCACAGATATTTTTCAAGCCCCAAAGTCTTCTATGACCAGACCAGTTGGAGAACAAACTTCAGCAGAGGGTCTCTCTAAGGTCCCTTCCAAGTCTGAAGCTTAGCTCTTACGATAAAGAGGTCAGAGAAGTCCTGGGGAAAAAGCACTTTGTCAAATTCAGTGCTTCTGCTCACATGACTGTTTTCCCCCCAAGCTTTCACATGTTCCTTAGTACCTGCCTTCCTAGTGAAGAGGAAGAAAGAGGATCAAACACCTGGTTTTGAAGTAGCTTATTCATGTTAACTAAGTTGCAGGGTCCACTGGCTTTCTCCTTCTTTCTCTGCCTTTGGAGCAAGAATTGCAGGCCAAACTGCCTCCAAGTTCCATGGTTCAAATTTAGCTTGCCAATTGCCGATTGCTAATGCAAAGCCTAATCCACTGTAGCCAGAGAGTTTTCCTTACCTAAAGCTGGGATCACTGGAGACTGTAAGACTGGAGAGATAGGTCCAACTCTCAGAGATAAGGGGGCAGGGTACTGCCACAAAACTGTGTTAAGGTATTTATAGATGGATGAACCTATACAGCAGTAAGATCCAATTTGCTTGAATCACAAAGAATGCTTCCCCTGTTCCACCCCCCAGATCAAACTACTTTTGATAGTGCTCTCAGATGTAGTAGGGGCTCCTGCAAGCAGCAGAGGAAATAGCAAAAAGCCGCAATTGTGCAAGAACACCGGGACTCTCCCATGGGGGGTTACTACTGTTTGCCTAGCCTGTCTCCTAGTGAAGAAACCATAAAACACTTTAAAAGGGAACAGGGAGAGGGAGTTGTCATCAGTATTCTGAAGGAGCAGGAACAGGGCATGCTAGAGAAAAAGGAAAAAGCAGCAAACACCTAAATACTATGTTTGGTGGGTCATAAGCAAACCCAAGGAAGGCAGGTATCTGGGGATACTTCACCAAGCCTGGGAAACAGAACAGTCCGATGGGGGGAACCCTGGATCTGGAATCTGGAGACATGGAGTTCACATCCCAGCTCAGCCACTAGCTAGTTGCAGTGGGCAAGTCACTTCCCCATTCTAGGCCTCAGTTTCCCTATCTGCACAATGTGAGGGTTAGACTAAATGTTCTCTAAGGTTCCTTCCAGCTCTAAATATATGCACTCCTGCATCTATGACTCATAAAAACTAGGAAAAAATGGTTTTAATAGTACCTTAGAAAACTGACTTCACTAAGCAAAGACAGGTCCACTTGTCTTCACCAGTTCAGGCTAGGAGAACTGCTCACCACCACGATAGAAAGGTATATCAAACTGTCTTGAGGATCCCAAAATAAACAGTTAGTTCCCACTTACAACTATGTGTAATGAGCCTTTTGATTGCTAATAAAGGAGACCAGCTTGGAGAATCTCCACCTATCCTCTTTGCCCCTCCAAAAAGCTCCCAGTCATTTCTTATCTCTGGAGGCCCACATCTCTCCAGTGAATACCAGTCTTATATTGCTAACTGCCTTTTATACATTTCTAAGCGGATGCCCTGTAGGCATCTCAAACTCAACTCAGCATGGGCCAGAACTCCTTATCTTTCTTCTAAAGCCCACTCCTCTTCAGAGTTGATCTGTTACTACTGAGAGCAAGGTCATCCTCCCAGTCCCCTAGCTTTGCAAGCTCAAGTCATCCTCAATGCCTCACTAACCTCTGCCCTGTATATCCAATCAGTTGCCAAATGTGGCAGTTACCATTCTGACCTTCACAGCATCTCTCATAGCCAATCCCTTCTCTCTCTACACACAGCCACTACCCTAATGGAGGCCCCTCATCACCTTTCACCAGGAATACAGCAAGGGCGGCCCAAGTGTTCTCTCCACATTCTCTCTCCTCATTTTGGTCCATCCTCCATTTTGCTGCCCAAGTGATTTTCCTAGTCAACCATCCAACCAAACGGTGTTTGTTAAGCACCTACTATGTTCTATCCAGACATTGTCCTAGGCAGTGGGGATAAAAATACAATAAATGAAAAAGATCTCTTCATACAAAAACAAACAAAAAAACCCAACCCTACATTCTAACAGAGGAGACAAATACATATATAAGAATGTGCAGAATAAATATAAAGCAATACAGATTAGTTAAATACAAGGTGGCTTGAGAAGAAGGGCACAAGTAGAAGAGGGGAATCAGGACTGTATAAGATGGTACTTGAACTGTGTCTTAAAGAAAGAGAAAGATTTTAAGGGGTAGCAGTGAAGAGAGAGGGCATTCCAGGCCTGGAATGTCTGGGGTGGGGGTGGGGACAAAGGCACAGAGACCCAAGAGGGAGTGTTGTGTGTGAGGAACCTTGGCTGGATTGCGGTGTAGGAGACGGGGACTAACGTCCAATGAGGCTGGAAAGATATATGGGAGTCATGCTGTGAAGGGCTTTAAAAGCTAAGCAGAGGCATTTTATATGTGATCTCAGAAGCAACAGGGAGCCATTGGAGTTTAGCAAGTAAGGAAATGACAAGGTCAGACCTTGGGCATCTGTGTGGAGGATGGGCTGGAGAGAGACTGGAGGCAGGGAGACCGCTGAGGAGGCCATTGCTGTAGTCTAGGTGAGAGGTGATGGAGGCCTGAACTAGGTGCCTCATTCCCAGAATGGATTCCATTCTCACCTCTATCTCCAAAGCTCAGTCCAGTTACTACTATTCTCCTTCCCAAACTACCTTGTATTCATTTTGTACATATCTTGTATCTGCTTAGTTAGAATGGAAGCTCCTTGAGGGGAGGGACTATTGAATTTTTGTCCCCAGTTCTTAGCACAGTGCTCAGCCCACTGTGTTCAGTTAACAGATGTTTGTTGAGTGATTTCTATAGGATTGCCAGGCCAGGCTTCCTGCAGCTAAAACCTAACCTGACTGGAAACGTCTATGGGCACTCCAGAATTCTTTCACAGTGACATGGTTTGAAACCACATGACTAAGTCTTTAGAGGAAGATGACTATGAAGGAACTTTTTGAAATAAAAATGCAATGAAAAGGATGGAAAGAGAGACTGAGAATGAAGGAGGGAAGAGAGGTTGTCAGAATCTAGCAGAGGTCAACATCAACTCCAGAGTTCTACTGAGATGTGGAAGGCAATACCCTCCCGGATTTGCAGTGACTGAATCAACACAAGGAGGATCCTCTGTGCTGGCTATTGCTGGCCATTACAAGTACACCATACAGAAATCACAGGGTTAGAGCTGGAAGGGACCTTGAAGGCCATCTGGTCCAACCTCCTCATTTGACAGATGGGGAAACTGAGGCTCCCAGAGGAGCAGTGACTTGCCCAAGTTCACACAGGGCTTAAGTGGCAGAAATGGGATTTGAGCCCCAGGTCTTCTGATTCCACTTTGCATCACCCATCCTGCATCTCTAGAGTTAGGACTCCAGAAATAAACATTAGCTCAAGAGCAAATAAAAGTTCCTGCCTCGCTCCAGTAAATCCTCTTTGAACAGGAGGAGTCTAGAATGGCTATGTGTTATTTGATGGGAAAATACGCTGAATAGGGCTGGAAGAAAGAGGAGGACAACACACAAGAATTCCTTTCTCCCCCACCCCAAGGCAATCCTCTCCAGCAGAGGCCAGATCTTCAATGTTAAAACTTTATCCCCTCTGAGGAATACAAAGGCTTTTATTCCAGTGAAAATGCAAATAACCCTGAGAGGGGGGAACAGCTTTAAGCTGGCTACAATAATTTCTACCTTCCTGTGACAGAAGGATCTGCTGGCTCTCTTGGATGGGGAAAGGGGACTGACTATATCCTGTTGAAAAATATCAACCTTAGCCAGTGCCCTTCCAAGGCTAGGGGTACCCAGCACCACTATGTAGCAGCATCCCCAGACCGCTCCAGAAGGTTGAAAGCAATACAGGCTGGTGAAAAAGAATTCGGAAGGAGTTAGGAGATCATAATCTACTAATGCCTGTGCTACTGACTTTCTGTGTGACCTTGGACAAGTCACTGCTTTGTTTGGGTCCTGGAGGAGGTTATCTTTGTGAAGGCCCTTCTGGCTCTGATGCTATCTGAACCTCTAATCATTGGTAACCTGGCCATTTCTCAGAGCCTCTCATTTAATGACCAGTACTTCCAGAAAAACCAATAGTGGGGGCCCAGGGATGGTACAGATGGTTGAGTGCAGTGGGTGTTGCCCAAAAGAAAATAATACACAGTCCTCTTTCTTCTTGCTTCCTGTGCCTATGTAGCTGTCCACATAGAGAGCAGGTACATCACATCTATATTTTTTTTTTTGGTGAGGCAATCGCGGGTGACTTGCCCAGGGTCATATAGCTAGTAAGTGCCAAGTGTCTGAGGTTGGATTTGAACTCAGGTCCTCCTGACTCCAGGGTTGGTGCTCTATCCACAGCACAACCTAGCTGCCCTGATGTTTCTGTTTTTAAGACTAGAGGCTGAGAGTTATAAAGTTATAGTACTGGAGTTAGAAGAGACCTTATAGATCATCTAGCTCATTTTACAGACGAGGAAACTGAAGCCCAGAGAGGGCAACTGACTTGCCCAAGGTCACAGAGACAGTAAGTAGTAGAATCAAGATTTGAACTCAGGTCTTTTAGACTCTGAATCCAGTGTTCTTTCCACTATGCCAAGAATGATTAAGCACATGGACAGAAGAAGAGCAAGACAAGTTGGGGCACGCAGTAGATAGAAACCTGGGCTTGGAGTTAGGAAGCTGTTGCTGTCAATCAGTAAACTGTCCATGGGGTTTTCTTAGCAAAGATACTGGAGTGGTTTGCCATTTCCTTCTCCAGTGGATCCAGTGGATCCATTTTGTCAGGCCATCAGAGGTTAAGTGACTTGCCTAGTTTCACACAGCTAGGAAATGTCTGAGGCTGGATTTGAACTTGGTCTTCTTGACTCCAGATCCAGTTTTCTATCCACTGAGCCATCAGCTGCCTCTGAAGTTAGGAAGACTCGAGTGCAAATACAGCAGCAGACACTTACTAGCAGGGTGACCCTGGGCAAATCACTTAACCTCTATTTACCTCAGTTTCCTCAACTATAAAGTGGGGATAATAATAGTACCTATCTCCCAGGGTTGTTGTGAGGATCAGATGAAATAAAAATATGTAAAGCACTTGGCACAGGGCTTGGCACATAGTAGGCACTATATAAATGTTAGCTATGAGTATTAGCATCATTATTATTCATTTATAAACCACTCCCTTTGTAGAAGGACTCCAAATCTTAGTGGTCAGGAGTTAGCTGGCCTCATTCACTAGATCCCCTCAGGGTAATAGCCAGTTCCACCTGCTAGGGGAAGGAAAGCCATATGGCCTTGGCTTGCAACAAGGAGAATTTCAGGCATAGGAAAAAGTCAAAGCCCAGAAAAGCAAGACACTTAAAAAACCAAAACGGGTTCAGGAGCACTCTTCTGGCCATTACTTATGCTTGCTTAAGAAAATACTAAAAGTACTTTTTTTTCTCTCCCAAGTCTCTTAGAACAGCAGAGAAATTAGTAGGAGGATCGTTTATATTTTGAGTGCAATTTTGAAAAAAAAAGTGGGCCAAGTCACTTCATTTCTCTCTTGCTGCTGTATGAGATAGTGCATTTCCTGTCATGGAAGTGATCAAGCAGAGGTCAGATGACTAGTTTGCAGGGATGGATTCATGCTTCAAGCAAGGGCTAGACTACATGAAATCAATTGCTTCTAGATTAGAGAGGCTAAGATTCTAATTTTAACCAAAAATCTGTCCCATCTCATGATCTAGACCTTTTGGAACAAGAAAGTGGAGCTGGGTCTATGATAGGCTAAGAACTCATTCCTGAAGTCTATACAAGGAGGGGCTCAAATTAGACAATCACTAATGCCCTTGCCAACTCTATAGTGATGATAAAGAAGATCAAAGACTTGCAGTCCCTCTTGACAAGCAAAATCAAGGGGTGGGCAACAACTGGGACAGACCCCTCAATCACTCCAGGAAGGCTAATCTGAATTATTCACAGGGTTTGAAAAACATGATTGACACGTAATCTGGAATGTCGATGGACCTTATTTCCCTAAGAAATAACCCCATTGAATCAAAGGCACAAAAATGATTATTTCCTGCCCTTTTGGGGGTAGTCTGTAATTTGTCTTTGGGTGAGTTACTCTCTGCTTTTAGAACCACAGAATGTCAAAGCTGGAAGGGCCAATCAACTCATTTTACAGAGGGAAACATTGAGGTGTGATGACTTTCTCTTCCTCACCAGCACATGAAATGTCTAGGATGGTTATTTAAGTCTTTTGGGCTAAGCTGAAATAATGACTCTTTGTGAAGGGCTTTAAGATGCTAAGAGAAAAGTTCCTAAATAAGGGTAAACTGGAGAACAGGGAGTGGCCTGGGGCTCTGAGTCCCTCCCAAAGAGGCTTCCCGAAGGCATACTAGCAGCTAAGAGAGATAATTTGGGCTTGGTGTGGCAAAGAGACTTGTTGGGTGGGTGACTTCTGTGACATGACGGTTTTTCTGCACAAACAAACTGTTTTAGAAGGGATTCTGCTCTGGCTTACTATCAGCTAAGTCTCTCCCTTTTTCCTCACTTAGCTGCCCAGAAGATATTGGAAAGGGAAGGAAGAAAATGTGGATAGTAGGACAATTCAAAAGACTAGAAAAATGACCGAGCTGATGCTCCCTCAGTGATGAAGCTGTAGGCCAAGTTTTAGATATCAACCATGTTTTTCTAGTATGTATGAATCCCTGCAACTGTTACCAAGGGTTCTCTAGTTTCTGTAGTGGCTCCAACATGGCTGACTATCAACTGTGGAGCCAGGGTCCTGGAGACAGGTCCAGAGCATTTTCCCAGCCAAATGAAAAAGTTATAGTCTGGTGCCTAAAGCCCAGTACATCAAACAATATTTCATGTTTTCAGTGGCTCTGGATTTGGGGGAAAAGTTGTCCTTATGGCTTTGCATCCCTTCAGCCCCCATCTCCCTAATTTGTTCATGTGCTCTTCCCTCCTTCATATACTTTTTATTTTTTCCCTGCTCCAAAATCTGCTTACCCATTCTTGTGAGCCATTCCTATAATGTTTATCTTGAATCAGATCATTATGGGCAAGTACCATTTTATTGCAACACATACAATTTTCTTAGACTCTGCCCTCAGTTAAGATACCTTTTTAATTATTTCTGAGAATGGCAAAGATGTTACTGCCTCACATCTGAGCTATGTGCCTATAGACCCTTGTGTCATACAGTGGATCGATAATTTTAGAGACTTGTTAGTAAAAAAGAGTTTCAAGTCTGGTGTGAATTAAGATCTAGAGTTTCTGTAACTTTAACAAATAAGACATTTCAAAGCAGCCTCTTTGGACGACGATCTTATCCCTCCAATTAAAGTCCCTGAAGTCTTAATACCCAATAGTGATTCTTTTCTGTGACTCTTAAAAAAAGGCAACTTGGCATTCTAAAAGTTCTATTGGTGAAACAGCCTGCCAATTCATCTATTATAATCAGATTTTTAAAATGTGAGTGCTACCATAAAAAGCCGGTCATCGGGTGATTAATTATTTTGGCCACAGCAAACTGAAATAGACAAACCCACAAAACTCTCTTCAGTCCTGTGTGGCTTTATGCTGTGTTGGGGGTGGAGTGGTAGACCAGGGGGCAGAGGCTACTAGGATCAGACAGGTCTTAGACCATTGGCAGACCAATTTACCTGTGAGCACTCTCAATATGGGATCCTTGTCAAATGACAGAGTTGACACGCCACTGGAGGAAGCAGGCATTGTTCTCATTGACATCATGTGAATTGCAAAGGCAGAGAAGGTGTGTAAGAGTTGTTTTGTGAGCGTGGCAAGCCAGCCAATGAGTGTGTGGAGCCAGGGCTTCTGATAGAGAGCTGTTGACATCCTCTACTTGACAAGGATCAAAGCCCATCCATTGTCCTATCAGATTGGGGAGTTTTAGTTGTTGAGAACCCTTCACAAATTCACTGTATTTCCATCCCAGATTCTAGACTGATCTTCATATTAGTGAACCAACACCAACTAGAGGTGTATTCATCTGGAGTAACTTCCACAAAAACTAAAAATGTATCAATGGAATTATCTTTTCTGTTGGCCTCTGAAATTAAGTTGCCAATAATATCAATTCTTGATTACTTGCACAAAAGGAGTAGAGGCGAGACTAATATAAAAAAGAGACATAACAAGGTAACAGGTACTTTTGCTACTACGGTTTTACAATGTAATCGCTCATCCCTGCACCTCCTAGTTGTCTTCATAACTAGCCCCAATCTACTTGAAGTAAACAATGCCTCCTTTTTTTAAAAGCGATCTGGGCTATGCCATTGACTCACCATGCGACCTCAGATAAGTCACTTCCTCTTCACATCTTTAAATTCGGAAGTGGGAGATGTGTGGAAAATGTGGGAAGTGATTAGAATAGATCACTAAGGTATCCGCCCGCCCTAATAATCTAGGAATTTCTGATGCTTTCTATATACAAAAGCTCTAGAAAACCAAAAGGAAAACTTGGGAGACCAATCATAATAAAATAAAAGCCGAAATTTAAAAGTTTGCAAAACATTTTATATAAACCATTTCATTTGATATACATGCCCATAAATAACCAGTAAGCCTTGGGGTGGGATTTGAGCCCTGGCCTTCCTTGAAGCCAAGAACAACATATTTTCCATGGCATCATGCATGTTGTAATATCAAAAGTCCACACAGTATGAAATTCCCACCATGCACAAATCAATTCAATCCTTACTCCTGCCAAAAGGTGGCAGGATCTTTGAGACAACAGTTGGATATCAATGGTCCTTTCTAAAACACAGCTTTGCTTTGGTGCCCAGTGGCACTAGTTTTTTTGAGAGTAGATAGATCAACATACTACAGGATTTGTTTAGAAGGAATAGTCTTGTTTAATTACATTTTTTCCTAACTCCTGGAACATAGTCTCAACTTCATTTTAATATGCATGACCATAGGAGATACCAAGTAACCACAGAGTCATCTGTGACCAAACCTCTCTCAGTAAACAGTGCCAAGAGCCCTAGTCCCTTTAGTATGAAAAGACAATTAGGCAGACAGCTTTGTTTGGGGCTGGATGGCCAAAATAACTGACGGAAGGAATTACATTTTTTTTTACAGCTGCCATTTTGTCTCCACAAAAACCAATGTTTTTCCTTAGAGGCAGCATATAAATTCTGGGTTTGGAGTTAAGATACCTGGGTTGGAATCCTAGTTCACACTAGCCATATGATCTCTGGCTGTTCTATAAAATGGGGAGTGATATTTTGTGGACTCAGAGTGTCATGGGAATGCTGTGGGTTTCTGATTTGTAATATTTCAGTTTCAATTAATTAGACAGCTGAAAGGACCTTGGAGCTTCCGAGATCCTCCCCAGAATCAGAGCTCAGAGAGCTAGAAGGGACCTCCGAGGACAGCAAGTTCAAGCCCTTCATTTTACAGAGGAAGAAACTGAGGCTCAGGCCTCATTTTCCAGAGGCACAAATTCATAGAAATGGGAGCAATTGGCCCAGAGCCACAAAGTTAGTCTGGACTAGCCCCAGTATCTCCTGTCTTACTGTCCAGAGCCCTCTCCACCACACCACACAGTCTGCATTCCAGAAGTGTTAGAGGATTTTCTGTACCTTTACTGATGAGAGAAGTTCAGCTAGTATCTGGAATCTCGAAACAAGATTCAGGGGGGTAGAAAAGCTTAAGGTTCAATTTCAGGTGCTGCTCTAACCAGGGCAGCTGTGTTACCCTGGGCAAGTCACTTCTCAGTGCAGAGTAGATGAAACTTTGGTAGAGGAAGCCCTCACCATGTACTCTCATGCCAATAAAATCAACGGTCCATGTGTATCCCCTTGGTGGGGATCCTCATCTGATCCTAGAAGTACCGTGAGGGGGACATCAAAATTAGTGTTCCCACTGTAGAGATGAGGAAACTCAGGTGCTGAGAGGCTAGTCTTCCTGATGTCACACAGCACTCTAGACTTCTGGCCTAGCATCCTTGATGTCATACCTCAATCCTTCCCTTAAAGGGGAGCACATTTCTAATAGGGCTCCTTAAGTCTAGGGAACAGGGAGAGGGGGTCAAAGGAAAATATTCCCAGAGCCAGCAATCATGGGAATAATTAAAACAGGGTCACTTTTGTAAGGACCTTATGAGCTAGAGATTGCTGACAGTTTTCTGTGATAAAATATTAAAGAACTAACTATTCTCATGGGTGACAACAGCCTGAAGACTAAGGGCTGCTTTGAGACAAGACAAAGTGTTCCACAACACAAAAATGAAGGATGGCTTTCCTGGCTTTTTGTTCTAGGGGTTGGGATAAGACAAAGGAACAGATTTATATAAAGTTGGGCTTAAAAATAGGTCTGTTTGTTGAAGATACAATGATTTCCAGTGGTTCTCTGAGGACCTCCCCATTATTCAAAAACAATGTTTTCTTTTCAATTAGACCTCAAGTGCCATAGGTTCTGAGTTTGGATTTGAATAATAACAGAGGGGACATTTATGCAGCTTCCAGCATTCCCCTCTCAAGAATCCTGGCTGTAGAGGTACTACCGATGTAATGATCCCCATTCCTTCCAGAAAACTGACTTTCACAGAGGTAAGTGCCTCACCCATAGACACAAGACTAATAAGGCTGCCTCAGAGTTCCTGTTTGCAAAAACATTTGAGTACAGAAAGTAACAAGAGCTAAAACCACTGGCTCTTCCCCATTTCAATCCAAGAGTATAAAACTCCATTTTTCCTGTGAGGCCATGAGTGAACATCTTGCAGAAAGAGGAGGAATAAACATTCTTTTCTTGTAAGAAACTCTTTGGCAGCCAGAGATCAAAGTCAATCACAATAGCACTCTGTGGAAGTGGTAGCACCTTCATTTTGGCAGATGAGGAAACTGAGGCCCAGGGTGGTCAAGTGACTTGCCCAAAGGCATAGCATGAATAAGTGTCAGAGTCTGAAGTCTAAGTCAGGCCTTGGAAGTTCAGCACTGGATTACTAGGGGCTGCAGAGCTTTGCGGAATGATGTTTTGCAGGGAGATGGGAAAGCAGAGGAGTGGAGGTGGGTACATCATGCCTTTAACAATCAAGGGAACCATTCAATTTCCCTCCCATAAGATCAGGAGGCAGAAGGGAGTAGAATAACTATGCTTTCCCTCTTTGGGCCTCAGCTTTTTCCTCTAGAAAATAAGGGAGTTAGAAGAGCTTCTCTCTAAAGTCTCTTCCTGCTTTGATATTCTACAAGTCTACAAACAGCTGGTCCAACTCCAAATCCCCTGAAGTATTGGAAAAGGGCAACAAAGTCGATTTCTTTTGAATTCAGTTAGAATGATAATAGTTTATTTTTAAATAGATAAGATGAAAAAAATAAGAATGAGGTCCTTGCTATTTGAAATGAGTTCATTTTTGATTTCCATTAAGAGAAAGAGGTTTGAGAAACGTGCTTTTGTCTTAACAATGAGAAAAATCTGGAAACTACAGTAAAGCCAGCAAACAGGTGGCCAATATGAGGCACACATTTCTATTTATCATATGGAATTACTGAAGCCCAGAGAGGAAAAGGTCACACAGCAAAGTTGGAGGCAGAGTTTGGGTCTCTGGGTACTAGAATACAGTGTTTGGTTTGTTTTTTTTTTTAATACCAAGCCATGCCGCATATAGGTTATATCTTGTCCGTATGATTTCATGACATTTACTGAGTATATAAAGAGTTTGCTTTTTTTTTCTAAGAGTCAAATGACTGAAAATTAAATTTTGTTTCAGACTTTGGAGAATTTCAGGTTCTCCACCTCTTCCTCTTTAGCAGTGGAGGGACTATTGGAGACTCCTAGAATGTTGCAAATTCAATTCACATGTTCCAGAAACATTCCCAGAACAACAAGTGTCTTCCATGCACCATATGCTGGGCTAGGTGCTGGAGATACATGGACATAAATAAAAGTCTCCTCTCTCAAGGAGCTAGCTCACTTTCTCTAGGAGAACAAGAGGTGATAGCTGGAAGATGGGGATGGCAAGACGCTGAATGCAAATTGTCCAACATGCTCCTCCCATGGCTGTTTTTTTTTTCAAAGGAACCTCTCAATCAGTTCAAGAGAAAGCAAGGGTGCTAACCACCATAGCCTGCCTCCACTCCATATAATTAGTTTGGATAAGAGGCAGGATTTATTCTCTCTGGGACGGCTAGGTGGCCTGGTGGATGGAGCTCTGGACCTGGAGTCAGGAGGACCTGAGTTTAAAATTGGCCTCAGACACTCACTAGCTGTGTGACTCTGGGCGAGTCACTCACCCATCTTTGCCTCAGTTTCCTCATCTGTAAAATGGGCTGGGGAAGGAAATGGCAAGCCACTCCAGCATCTTTGCCAAGAAAACCCCAAATGGGGTCAGGAAGAGTTGGACACTGCCCCAAAACCAATTGAACAACCAAAAGACCACCCCAACCCCTTCTTATCTTAACTATTAGAATAATAATAGCTGACTTGAGGTTTTAAGGTTTGCAAAGCACTTCACAGCATTATCTCATTTGGTCTTCCAGACAATACAGTCAGGTAGGTGGTAGAATTCTCCCTAGTCAAGTGATTTAACCATAGTTACCCAGCTAGGAAGTGTTTAAGGCAGGATTGGACCCTGCGTCTTTTTGATTCCAAGCATACATCACATTCTACCTTATGTACCGCATTGCCTCTAGACATGTAACAAACCAACTCCCTTCCTGTTCTCCAGCACCAGTAGTATGGAAGCTTCTGGAGAACAAGGACTGGTTACCATTTTTATCTTTGTAGCCCTAGTACCTAAAACAGGGGTGGGGAACCTGCGGCCTCAAGGTGGCCTCGGGGTTGCCGCAAGGTTGCAGGTTCCCCACCCCTGACCTAGAAGAATGCCTTACCCATAGTAAGGGCTTAATATATAATATACTGGTTGGATTGACTAAAAATTACTCTCTAAAGATAACTTCAGCTGCCATCTCCTGAAGTGGGGTGCTGAAAGCAGAAAGCCTTCCCAACTTAGAAAGCTGGAGTTTCTTTGCACATCTGATCAAATTTGTTATACTGCTCAAGCAGATAAAAACAAAGGAGACAAGCTAATGTGGAACTGTGGATATGAGAGCTAGGAAATCAAAGGATTTCAACAGAGTTGAGGGTTATTTCTCCAAGGCCAGTGACAGACCCATCCTGATTGGAATTTTAGTTAGGCAAACTGGTCAAGGTCCACGGAGGGGGGGGGGGGAGGAGGGGAGGAGAGAGGGACACAGAAAGGGGAGGCCAGACACCTGGAAGACAACCTTAGTCAAGTTCACAATTTTGCCAAAGGCTGGTCAACCACTACAGATCAGTTTGAGCCTGAGGGGGAAAAGAAGCAATGGACTCTGGGGTCAGAAGAACAGGGGCTTCTGGCCAACTCATTTCACAAATTCCCAACTGGGCTGTTGTAAGGCTAAATATGGCAATACAAATTTAGCCCTTTCCCCCTCTCACTCCTCCTCACTCCATCTTCACCCCTCCCTCTGGAATTATTTATTTTATAATATTTTTAATTTACTTATCTGTGTACTTGTTTCTCCCCAATAGAATGGAAGCTCCTTGAGGTCAGGTACTGTTTTTGTCTTTGTATTCTCAGCACTCAGAATAGAACCTGACACATAAAATGCTTGTTGAATTGGCTTCAGTTGGGAAAAGACAGGAACCCTAGACTTGCTCAGGTGAAATAACGGATAGGCTTCTTTCCACTTTCAATAAGCGTATATGTTGGGCTCTTCATAACTACTCCAGATGAGGCAGACACAAATTCCCACTAGGGTCTAATTTAGGATGCCTTTGCCCCATGGCTCCAACCTTATATGCCCCTCAGCCTCATACTTATTATCTCCCAGGGACATGATTACGAAGGCATCTGTGAGAGGCCAGGCTTAGCAAAGATCACAGAGCTAGGAATTGTTTCCTGGCTCCCAGGTCCCCTGTTCACCTACTGCCATTAGGGGAGTCAGGGCAACATCCAGAATGGCTAGATTTCTCTGTAGTGTTAATGAAGGAATGACCCATTGCTCTGGATTTGAGCAATCAGAGAGCCTCTGGGGGGACAGGGACCTTCTTCTAGTGATGCAAAGTCTACCTGGAAAACCACAGTCAAATGAAGCTCACTCATCTCTGCTCCCCCCCATACTCATTCACAGCCCTCTTAGAGATCAGATTGCTGGGAGGCTCCAGGAAATTGGTGCCTAAGGGCAAGATTCTCAGACACACAACCTGGCCTAGTGCTGGGCTTGGTGTCCAAGAGACCTGTGCTTGAATGTCACATGGGGCACTTTCTAGCTGTGTGACCATGGGCAAGTCATAAGGTCTTAGAATCAAAGCTGCAAAGGACCTCAGAGGCCATCTTGTCCGACTTCCGTTTTACAGATGAAACAGGGCCAGAAAGGGAAAGTGATTTGCCCATGGTCACAGAGATAGTAAATGTTTAGGATTTGAACACAGGGTTTGCCTCCATAGCCAGTGTTTTTTTTTAATACTATATCATATTGCCTTCCAAGTCACATTATTACTCCTCTGTGCCTCAGTTTCCTCTTTTATGAAATGAGTATAATACCTGCAATACCTACTTTGCAGGGCTATTGTGAAACTCGATGGAGATTGCACATTTGTAAAACATGCTGCCAACTTTAAAGTGCCTGATAAATGCCAGCTGTCCTTAAGTGTCAGAACCTTGGAGGGCTCCAATTTAAAAGGGCTTGGCAATGGTACAAATTGAGAGAAGGTCTTGAGTCTTAGCCTACCACCCAGAGTTCTCGGAGAACAACAGATGATAAAGGCATGTGTGTGGCCCATTTGGGCTGCTGTCTGAGAGCAGCAGCTGAGGTGTCTCCTTTCTACTGTACAGTTCCCCCTTAGGGTTCATTTCTACCACTATGTCTACAGTTAACAAGATCTTGCCACTGTGATCTCATTGGAAACAACTCGATTATTCACTTCTAATTCCAATGGCAGCACAGTTCCGGCAACATTGAGTGCGTCAGATTTGACTCCATCTCCCCAAATTAATTTCAGAGTAGTGGTAAGTCAAATGGCATATTTCTCAGCGCTTTTGTTAGAATGTGCTCATGTGCAGCAAACTGTGAAGAAAATGTAGTAATTAGAGGTTAAATTAATCTCTGACAGACAAGCAGCTTAGAAATGCTGGGTCCTCTTCACAAAACATGGCATCAAGCATGCCAGTTATTCAGAATGAAACACCTGAGACTGGCAACTTAGAAGTCTTAACTTCCTGTTAAAAATCGATTGGTGTTTCCAAAAGCCAATGTTAACAATGAAATCACCTTTAAAAAATGCATGCTCAGACATTTTCGGCCCCTACATGGTACTGGCCACCTTCCTTGCTGGGGCTCCAGACAGCAACTTAAAAAAAAAGAAGACAAGCTAGAGTCTTTTCTGAAGCACTAATGTCTAGGCCCCCAGAATAATTGCCTTCAAACGAGTTTTAAATTACAGCATGCATTCTACAACTAACCTATAAACTTCCAATTCTGAATCCAACATGCCCCTCTGATGCCCTAAGTGTTAAAAAAAGGAAAGGCCAAATTCATATAGGGAGGATTACATTACAGGAAGATTCCAAATTCTGTTCTATTCTATTCTGTCCCCAGGAGAGCTAGGCTTCTGCTACATTTAGTATCATTGTTCTTTCACATCACCAAGACTAAACCACCTGTCAAGGGCCAATGTCTTCCCTCACCAATGGATTTTATAGGTGCTTCTAAACCTGGTCTCCCCAATAAGAACCATAAGCAGGAATTTGGCCCTAGCACAGCCCCTGAAATACGTGGGGGACACGTTAATAAACGATAAACAACAACTCAGTCGTATAACATTTTAAGGTTTGCAAAGCATTTTTCTCAAGATGACCCTGTGTGAGGACAAACTAAATGGGGAGGAGGGGAAAGAGATGAGAGACTTTTGAGACTGGATGTGAGCATCTCCAAATGGAGAAATCCCCCCCAATATCTGTGGGCTCACAGACTTTAGTACCTCCCCAGGGAGGCAGTGACTTTCAATACTCATGGCACATGCCTTCAAGTTTCCAGCACTGTTGAGAACAAAGTCCAACTCCTCCTCCCCCACCCACCCAAAAGGTTTTCTTTAACATTATATATCCATCTGTCATACACTGGGATATCAGGTACAAACTCTATCATGGAGACAACAAGTTTGTTAAAGGTCTCACAATTCTTTTTTATTTTTATTTTTCAGGGGAAAAAAAGACCCCTGAGCAGTGTGGAGGAGATTACCCAAAGCTTTAGCCTTGCCACACAAAACTGAAGCTGGCTTTTTTCCACCCTCCATTCTCCAAAGGATTATACATTACCTCCAAAGGTGGACAGTATAGGAAAGTGGATTCCCTGGGTTCTAAACACCAAATCCACTCAATAGATTGAGTGACACAGAATGAAACAATAACACAGTTAACAACCTCCCCTGCTGAGGTCAATCCATAGCATGACTGTAACAGTCTGAAACTCCAGCTGTCTCTTCCTGAATTCAAGAGACATGTGGGGGTTCCTGTGGCCTTTTGGTCACCAGGTATTCTTGGAAAAAGAGGGGAAAAACCCCCCAGCCCTGTCCAAGTTGCAATTATAGAAAAATTGTACTTGAGTGTTTTTATAGCCTTTTATTGGGTCTTCAATTTATATATTATGATTGGAGATTGTGAACAAATATTGAGTTCATACTATGCAAAATTCGCTGTGGAAAATACAAAGAAGTGCAATGGAAAGAGTGATAGATTGGGAGTTTTAGAGGATTTGAATTCCAATTTCAGCTTTGTCACTGAAGCTATAGCTGCATGACCGTGGGCAGGTGACTTCACTTACCTGGGCCTCCGTAAAATGAGGGGCCAGATAAGATGAACTGTACATCCCCTTAGCTCTAAATCAATTTCTGAAATAAAAAACTGCTGAGCTTCATTTGTTTTCAACTGTAAAATGAGGATGATGATGCCTACTGCTTGCCTCACAGGGCTCTTGTGAGGATCATATGAGATAGTACACGGAAAAGTGCTTTGCAAACGAGGAAGGTCTATAGAAAAATCAACTATTATTACAAATTTATTAAGCAAAGTTCCTCTTTGCTCCTTCAAGGAGCTCACAGTCTTGTTGAAGGAACAAGATGTGAAGTTAGCTAGCAACAACAAGTGAATAATATAGCAAGGTGACTAGGAAGGAGGTAGGTAGGGATTATCCCCATTTTACAGATGGGGACACTGAAGTAGAGAAAGGTAAACAGATTTGTACCCAAGTAAATCATGGAGGTACAGTCTCAAAACCAAGACTTCTGACTCCAAATCTAGGGCTCTTTCCACTATCTCCTCTTGTAAGCTAATAAGGGGCTACTGTTAAGTTCTTCCCCTCCTTAGATGATTCAGGAGAGAGAGTCCAGAGTCCCTAACTCAAACATCTGCGAATTGATCGAGAAATATGCCTTCCTGTATGGTAGACATTTTCTTTAACACAAACTTATGAAGTTGAATTGACTAATACTCTGGAGTATTAAACCCTCCATCTCACCACCAAAGACCTTGTAAACTGCTACCAGGCCCTTCTATCTCTCTTGTCACACTAACTGAAAGCAATTTTTCTCATGGTAACACATGCTGTTTAGGTAGAATTGAAATCGTTTCTATTGCTTGTATGGGAAAAACCATTCCAAGTTTCAAACAAACAACCCATAGACGGTTCTCTACTTTGCTGGAAAGAGTTGGGGACTCACTATTCAAGGTTTATTAAACAACTGTGTGCAATTCTTTTTTTCTTTTCTTTTTTTAACCATTAAAAAAGCACTGATGAGATAGACCACCAAAATCTTGCCAGAGCAAACTTCCAGAAAGAGTGAGTGGCCTAATAAAAATGAAATTTTACTCTCCCTGTCCCCTGACCAGAAACTTTCTTTAGTCTTTTTCCTGAAGCAATATTGGGAAAAGGTATATGTTTTCAAAGTTTATTGGCTCCTTCCAGATCACCCCCACTCAGTGTAAAACCTTTGGTATGTAACATCTTAACTGGTTGCTTTGGAAATTACTAGGAGGACAGATTTGGGGTGGGGAAGAACAAAGTTGTAAAATGAATCTCTGAAGAGTTGGAAAGGGCTGTGAGAAGCAAGGAAAAAAAATATAAATCAACTAGATTATTTTTCTATTCTCTCCTCTGCTCCACCCCCCTCCCCCCCATGAAATTCTCCCCTGACACTCTGAGTTAGCTGACTGTATGATGAACAATACTCTATGTAAATACTATATAAATGCGAGTTACTTCTTCAAGTGCAGGCTAGTTTTCCTAGGGCTTCCTTTTGCTCTGCTCCTTTTACAGGTGTTAAACAAGATAAGCATTAGCATTAAGTTCTTTCCAGTTCATTCACTTTGCTGCAGTTTTCTCCTCAAAGTCCCACAGACGACTTTTAGGGACTTAATGTTGGAAAATCAGAACCGTATTCCAACCGTGCTTTGAGATGTGTAAGAGAATACTTGAAAAACTTACAGTTGACTGGTGCTACCTAGGTTACCCCTCAATGGCATTGAAGCTGGTATATTAAGAGAGGTGTATGATGGGAATGGGTTTATTGTGCTGATCCATAGTAACCGACTCCTGTTCGGCCATCATTTATCTTGCGCACCAGCGACATATGGGTTTGTCTATTCACACTCTCAGCATTCTCTCTGCTCCAACAAACAGTCAGCCTTTTCTGCTTGGCTAAGGAGATTTTTTAGTTACATCCATTCTGTGTGTATCAACATTTATGGCAGCAAGATAATTGCTAAAGAACTCAGGGGGATAAAAGCTCCTTCTTTAGAACATAAGTCCCCAGCCCCCTTCCAATCAATATTCATATAAAGCAGGGCAATTGGCAAAACCTCGCATGGCCTTGAGTTCTCTAAAGTTTGAGATGTTATTAAACACACATACACACACAACTGGGAAATGGCTGAAAGAACTATGGTATATGAATGTGGGTAAATATTACTGTGAAGCAAGAAGTAAGAAAGAGGAGGAACTGGTTATACCTTAGGAAGATTTGTATATGAACAGATGCAAAGCCAAATCAACAGAACCAAGAAAACAACATATACAATTACAACAATGTAAATGAAAGGATCAGCCAAAAGGAAGTTGAACTCGGAGTAATGGGAAAAACCAATGAAGGAAGGTCCTGGAGAAGAAATATAGGTCCTTCCTTGAAAAAGAGAGGTGGGGGACTGCTAGGACAGAATATTGTATACACTGTCAGATTAGATTTTGCATCAGGTGTTTTTACTTAATTGGTGGTGTTTTTTTTCTTTCTCACAAGGGAGGGTTCAGCCTTTGGAGTGTGTGATATGATCATGATGTAAAAACAAAGGTATCGATAAAATGTATTAAAACAACACACATACACACAGACACACACACGCCCCAAGACACACACACACACACACACACACACACGCCCCAAGCCACACCACAAGATATGATCTAGCATTGAGTTCAGATCCCCTTGTCTGAAAAGGGAGGGAAGAATGAGTAGTTTATCCTTTAAATTGTTGCTTAAATAAATGGAAAACAAATTTGTCATATGGAAATGTTTTTTTCTCCTAGAAATATTCAATTAATTTAAAAGGATTGTGATGATTTGAATTGGTAAACTTACCAGTTGGCTACTGGTTAAACTATTATAGGAAAAACTGATCAAGGAAGTCCATATGCCACAAGTAAGAATTTTAAAGAACAAGCAGAACGAAACTTTACATTTTTCTACTCTGCTTTCTGCTAAAACCTGCAGCAATTTTATATTTCCTCTCCATCGGCGTTTCCATTTAGCTAGGTCATACTATCTCCAGTATGAAAAAAAAGATTTCCAAAGCAATGAAAATGTTGATTTCATTCATACATGGCCTGAATGTTAGAGCTCTAAGGACTCAGGCAGCTTCCTTCCCAGCTCAGCTCCCAAGCAGCCTTCCTAAGTCCCTCCTCCCAGCTGTTAATGCCTGTGAAATTACTTTGTATTTACTTGCAATATACATGTTGTATACATGGTGTGTCTTCCGGGAGAATGCAAACTCCTTGAAGTTAGGGACATTTTCAGTATTGCTGTGTTGTTTTGTGTTTGTGTCTCCTGTACCTAACACAGTACAGGTGACCGAATGTTTGTGGATCTCAATTGAATAGTCCAAATACCTTTATTTTACAAATGAGGAAACAAGCCCAGAGTAAATGAGATGCCTTGTCCAGTGTTACATAGTTGCCTGGTGTCAGGGCCAAGACGACAACCTAGATGCCAATCCAATGCCCTTTAATTACACTACTGCAGCAGAAAGAAAGACAAAACGCCCTCCCCCCAATTATAAAGAGGCTTTACAATTTACAAAGTGTGTAAGGCGGGTATGGCTCACGACAAACGGAGCAGTTCAGATAATTTAAGTGTTTTGAGTCCAAAACCTCGTGGCCTGAAGCCAATTTCTCCCTCCTCCCTCCCTCCCTCCCTCCCTCTCTCTCTCTCTCTCTCTCTCTCTCCCCCCCCCCCCCCCCCCGCTCCATCTCTGCACCCCCCTCTCCCCCTCCCCCAGTACTCAAGTTTCTAAAGGATTTCTAAGTGGTGACTTAGAACCAGGTGCATTTCAGCACTTGAAATGCTCCGCCTCAACTAGAAGGTGGTTTTTTTTATCAGTCTTGGGGTGGGGGTGGGGGGCATTAAATACGCTCTGGGCTACCAGAGGATTACTGCGGTTAGCTTTCAGTCTCCCACCTTGAGATGGGCTGCATTTATTTTTCTTCCCTGAGCAACAGGCTATTTCCTGGTTCAGTTTAAAAATTCAGTGACGTTCCTGTTTCAGCCCACACATCTGTGTCACTCTCAGCGTCAGTGGCAGGAAAACATTAGAAGTCACCCTTTGCTAATGCTTTCCTAACATGGAGTTTCCTTGTCTCTTCCGCCACCCTTCTCCTCCAACCCCAAACTGTCTTTCCCCCCTCCCAAACAAGAATCACTGAAAATGGGCACAGCCGGAAGGAGGGGATGATTTGTAAGTTAAGGAGATGCTGGAAGAAACAAAGCTACTGTTCTTTTAACCTTTTTTTTTTTTTTCTCCTTCAAGGGGATGAGGAGTCAGCTTAAGTCCTTTAGAAGAACCACAGACTTCCTGACAAGCCCCTGAATCTCTCCCTGTCAACAACCCAACTGCCTACATTCCCAGGGCAAAACAGCATCCTGGCATGGATGTTTGAGGAGATGCTGGGATTCCGCACATACCCAGAGGCGGCAGCATACAGGGAACAGGGAAAGGAGTGAGCCATTCAGGAGCTTTCAAAGCAACAGGGCGAGGCAATGGGATTTTCTCAAAGGGGGAAAAGTTATTTCCTTTGCAAACTCGAGGCTTTGGGAGCAAGGTGGCATGCCCCTTTAAGGGGAAGAGGCCATTCAGCTCCTCGGCCTGGCAGTATAGAGTCGGGCAGAGATAGGGGCAGGTTCAAGGCCACTTCAGCGCCTCCCTCACCGAGGCACCATATGTTCTCTAACTCAGAGCTTTATAGCCCCATCCTCTTGCTCCAGAAAGGAAAAGCAAAGCGAGGAGTCCCAGGCGGAGCCCGAGGTTTCACACTTCTATCATTCCCTTGGAGTTTTAGGGGCCTGGCTGTGGGGTCTCTGGAGCTTCTCCCAGGCTGGGGAAGTGTCCAGCCACCACTATTCTAACCATCTTTCAGGAATGAGAAAAGGGGTGGAGGGAGGCGGAGGGGAGGACAGGGAGTGAAGAGAGGAGTGGGGAGCCATGGGAGGGAGCAGATAGCAGCAATGTTTCCATGGGATGAAACTGGAGAAAGAGGGGGCAGGGGCGGGGGCGGGGCAGACGCGGGGGGGGCGGGGCATGCTAAGCACAGGATTCTTCCCTCAGTCAGAGCCAAGCCAACCTCTCGGAGTTCTGACTACCTCCCCCTTCTCCTTATTGGTCACTTGTTCTTATTGTCAGGCTTCCCTTCAACAAACACTTCCTGAAGAGTGGGTTCGCATCTCGCGTCGAATACTGCACGGATTACAAAGTGCCTCTTTTACACAAGTTGCTCCCTAACCCTCTCCTATACAGTCAGCTGGGGGCGGGGGCGGGGGAGAGGCAGGTGTAAAGAACATGGGACGGCCATACGATTCCCTCCAAAGAAAGCCCTTGGGGAGTTTGAAACCCAAGTAGGGCCAAACCCAGGGAAAGAAGAGGGGGAAGGAGAGTGAGGAGGCGTCCGAGCTGCCAGTGTGGCAGCAGCTCTGGCTCTGGTCAAGGGTGGTTGCTAGGGTCCAGGCAGGGAAAGCGAGAGAAAGCACCGCACCCCCGTTCCACCGAGAGACACGCACAAGATATTTCTTTAAACCTGGGGCCAGCGAAAAGACAGTGTTCTGCTGCAGAAGCTCGCCTACAAGAAGGGTTGGCGGGGTGGGGGGGGGGAGAAGGGGGAGGAGGGGGAGGAGGAGGAGGTGGGAGAGGACCCGGTTAGTTTTGAAAAAGCACTCGGGCCTCCTACTACTCAGTGCACTACAGCCATAGGGAGCAGGATCAGTGCCCCCTACTGGCGAGGCAGCTCGCTTCAGGGCCACGATAGGGAGCCCGTTTGGGTTAAAGGTGCCGTGCCAACTGTACTGGGAGAAACGGAGGAAACTGACATGCTCAGTATCTAACAGTGAGGCTCACGAATTTCCCTGGACCGTGCTAGGGGGCTCCTGTGAAATGGTCTCCAGACACAGACACACAGACACAGACACACACACACACACACAGACACACACACACACACACAGACACACACACCCTGGAGCGTCTCAGAAGCCACTTCTAGACAACCACCCCCTGCCGCCTCCCCCCTTCCCCTCACTACAACCTCCTGGGAAACAAAGGGGCTTTTTATTAAACAGATTGTTCAGAAGGGCAAGGGGGGGGGGGAAGAGGGGGGAATCGAAAAGAAACTAAGACAAAAAAAGTGCCTGCCTCCTGGGAGCCCTGAGCCTTGAGCCCTTCGAATAGGAAAGGCGTTAGGTACCGTCACTCTTACCCTACTGCCCAGGCAACATCTCTAAGGAAACTGGGGAGCAGCCCCGGGCCTGGCACTTTGCCAGGACTACGGCTTCTCCCCGGGACCAGTGATCAGCACCCAAATGTTGAGCTCATTGATCTTCCAAGGTCCCTTCCAGTTCTAAACCCCATGGCAGCCTCTTTCCCTGGTTCAACCTTCGTTGTGAGTGCCAAGCTGTGGGTGGAGGTAGAAGGGAAGGTGCGGGGTGGGATGCATTGCTCCCCATGGCCCCGATCTTCATAAAAATAAGTCAGGGGCCCCGAAGGCAACACCAGAGACAGCGGGAATCTTCCCAGCTACAATGGAGATAGCGAAACGAGTCAACCAGGGACTTGTTTACACAGGGGCTGTCTCACCCCAGCTCCTAATCACAGGGTGAGAAAGCTGGAGCCGGGCACAGGCTCTCACTCCTAGTCTGGAGGAGATTTCCCAGGGAGCTTCATCTGCGCTCACTGGGGTCCACTCGGCTCCACATTCCCTTCAAGGGCTCGGAGCCAAAAACTGTGGCCCCCTCCCCCCTAAACTCTTCCAGAATAACTCGGGCTCCGGGAGACTTTGGCTACGTCTTTTGTTCAGATATTGCTGTGTTCCGTACGCTTTGCTCGCTTCTAAACACTATCCACTAACCTGCTTGAGCTGACCGAAAATAGACGGGGTTATTCGTTCTTTTTTTTTCCCCAAAGATAAAACAGTGCCAACGATTCGCTTCTTTCTGATTCACCTGATCCCCCTTTAAGGACCTATTCCTGGCCTGACTGTATAATCGCAGAAGTCTCCCCCCAACGGCTTTCATATGGTCACCTCTGTGTGAACGAAGTTTCCATCTCAAACCCCCAATAATTCAGCGAAAAGCAGCCGTTGGGCAGCCTTCTGTTTACACAGGGAAATCACGACTTCAAGGGCTAAGTTTATTGGTAGTCTAATCCTATTAGTGTCTGTTCAGTCAGCATTTAATCTAGGATAAAAATCGGGCAGTATCTATTGCTATCCCAGGCTATTTTCAGCTATACTGCATCTGAGAACAATGTACGAGCCTAACAGAAGCAAAAGTGGCTTTGGGGGGAGCTTCCCGTACTCCGAAACCCACCGCCAGATTGGCAAAAATCAAACTAGGGTCACTTGAGCCTTTCGTGGGGTTCTCTGCTGAGCCAGGCTCGCGGAGGGAGAGCCCTGCCCGGGACTGCCTTTCCGAGAAAGAGGAGGGGAGGGGGCGTGGAGGGTAGAGTAATAGCCATACATAGGGGCTAGAAGACACTTGCTGATTTGAACTATACAGTGAGGCGAGGGGCTGAGCAGGTTTCAGCCTCTAGCCCCCAGTGCGGCACCTGCCCTCCCCAACAGGCACAGAACTGAATCCAGACTCTAGTTGAGATAACTAGGCACTGCACTTGATCTGCTTCCTCGAGAAAGTCCTCGCTCTGCCCCCACTTACTCGATTGCTGGAATCACCTGAATTTAACCACCATTTTCGACAGTTAGCATAATGGGGAAGAAATTTTCCGGAGGGAGAAGAGGCTCGGCAGCAGGTTTAAGTGTCTGCTGGACCTAACTACCTCGATACCCCCACACCCAAGACCAAGTAACTAGCGGAGAGGCTTGCAGGTGAACCCACTAAAGACATCCGTAGGTAGGATACTTTTGCAGTCAGCCTCTGATCAAACTTTAGAGCCTCCCCCT